>NC_091160.1:7799964-7934964 GCF_040958095.1 Procambarus clarkii | reverse complement strand
GAACTCCTCCAGTGTCCTTTTGAAGAGATCACTGGTGAAGTTGGTGCCACAGTCACTTTGAATCTCCCTGGGAAATCCGTATTGAGTGAAGATCTTCAATAGATGTTTTATAACCGTAGCAGCCGTGATGTTCTTCACTGGAACTGCTATGGGAAATCTGGTGGTAGGACACAGGATGGTTAGGATGTAGGCGTTACCTGAACTGGTCCGAGGTAAAGGACCAACACAGTCTATTATGAGTCTGTGGAAAGGTTCCGCAGGCACCTGTATGGGAATCAGTGGTGCTCTGGGAATGGAGACGTTCGGTTTGCCTGCCATCTGACATGTATGACACTGTTTTACGTACTGTTTGACGTTATTTACCATACCTGGCCAGTAGTAGTCTTGACGAATCCCATGGCAAGTCTTGTTGAAGCCGTAGTGGGAGAATGCTCCGTGGGCCAGGTGTAGAATAGTGGGCCGCAGGCTGGTGGGAATCACAAGTTGTTCGATGTTGGCCCAATCGTCCTCCTCCTTCAGTTTACTGGGTCTATATCTGCGGTAGAGCAAGTCGTTCTCTAGGAAGAACCCAGGAATACTGTCGGGTTGAGTCTCAGCCTGGAAAAACAATGGTGTTAAAGTAAGATCTTCCCTCTGCAACTTACGGAACTCCAACTTGGTCAGATGCGGGGGGAGTTTCTGAGGGTCTTGAGGGACAGCGGTAGCAGTAGAGTCAGCTGGCTGTGGACGTGCGGCTTGTGCACGGGTGGTCACGAGAACCGGAGGAGAAACTTCATCACTCTCTTGAACCTCTGCTGGAACATACTCAAGAATAGGGTTTATTGGCACAGAGTTACACACCTGGGGTTTGTCCATGACGATCAGGTTGGTCGGTTGCAGGTCTTCTGCCAAGTCGTTGCCTAGGAGAAGTTGCACTCCAGGCATGGGAAAAGGCTTTTCCCTGACGGCGACTTGGACTTCCCCGTTCACGTAGGGACAATCCAGGTGGACTCTGGCGAGAGGGTATGGAGTGGTAGCAGTGAGGTCAGTGATGAGGACTGTTTCCCCGGTGTAGACTATGTTGGGCACAGCCGACTTCAAGATGATCGATTGTAGAGCCGCTGTGTCCCTCAAGATCTTCAATTTGAAACGTCCCTCCGGATTTGAACCGTTGGCAGAGACAGTTCCAGTATACAGGTGGTTACTGAAAAGAGAAAGATCATTAACATCAACACCAACATTCATCACAGGCTTACCGGACTTAGGAGGAGTTGGTTTGGGTCGTTGTTGGTCAGTGGTTCCCTTGTATTGAGACTTACCACACTTGTCTATGGTATGTCCATAGAGTCTACAATACTTGCAGTACAGTTGTGAACCAGCTTGATCGGGGCTCACCTTCTCGTAACTGTACCACGACTTCTTACTGGAGGATGGTTCAGGTGTCAGCCGGTGGATGAGGCTGTAAGTGTCAGCCGACTTAGCACACTTCAGGTAGTCGGTTTCTTCTTTATCTGCTAAGTAGAGGCGGACAGGAGGCGGCACACGTCTCAAGAATTCTTCAACAAGCATCAGGTTGACGAGTTCTGTAAAAGTAGAGACATGTGCTGCTTCCAGCCATTTCATGAAATACCTCCGTTTCGTGTTAGCAAACTCGAGGAAGGTAGTGGTACTTGCCTTCAGGTGGTCACGGAATTTCCTTCTATAACTTTCGGTGGAAAGTAGGTAGGCGTCTAACACTGCTTGTTTCAGAGTGTAGTAGTCATTCTCAGACGCCAAAGTACTGAGTGTGACTGCAGCTCTACCTGTAAGATGGACTCTGAGAAGTGTGGCCCATTGGTCGACAGGCCAACTGAGTTGATTAGCAAGGGTTTCAAAGGTGGTGAAAAACACATCAACTTCTGCTTCTACAAAGGATGGCATTAACTTACTTGCATGTGATATATTAAAACTGACGGGAAGATTGGCAGTAGCTTGTTGGCGTTGAGTGAAGTGGGAAGTTTCCAAGGCGATTTCGCGTTGACGACACTCTAGAGCCAGAGTCGCTTGTTGCTTGTCATGTTCGCGTTGTATTTCCAACTCGCGTTGTTTGGTTTCAAGCTGTACTCGTTCACGTTCACGGAGTAATGCGACCTCTCGTTCGTGTTCTTCTCTCCTCAAAGCAGCTTCGCGTTCTTGTTCGTCTCTCCTCAAAGCAGCTTCGCGTTCTTGTTCGTCTCTCCTCAAAGCAGCTTCGCGTTCTTGTTCTTCCCTCCGTATGGCAGCTGTTCGTTCTTCAATCTTTGCCAGTTCTAGTTTGATTTTCAGCGTTGCCAAGTCAGGTTTATCTGCAATATAGTAAGTTTCATGAGTTTCAGAGTCTATCTTACCTTGCTCTAAATAGTAATCCAGCAACAGGTTGTGTAGGTCATTTTTGTTGGCTTGGTAGGGAACTTCTAGTTGATACTCATGTGCAAGAGTTTGTAATTCAGTCCTCTTGGCACGACTTAAAGTCCCTATTTCACCTGCTGGATTTGCACGGAAAGTTTGGAGACGAAACATGGTGAAATTAGCAAATAAAGGTACACGAATATTCAATAGTGAAATGTCAGAAACAGGACAACGTGGCAACTGGTACCTATCCTGTGTGATCTTTAACAATTAACGTTAAGTGAAAGATATTAAATGATTAAATTAAATCAAGGGCGCAGGAAATCTTGTACCCGGTACTCATGTAAGAGAATAAGGGCAAGAAAATCCTACTAACAAATGAAACAAAGTTTCGAAAACAAATGAAACAGTCAAATGCTTCAAAAGTAAAATTGGTAGTCCAAGGATGTAGGCATACCTTGCCAAGTCTCTATAGGACATAAAGCAAGTTTTTCCCACTGAATTTAATATGATACTTACAGAATTAGCGAACTTTTGTGCTCTGAAAAAATAAGCTAATTCCCTACCGTTGTATGTATCATCATCTCTGACTGACGTGTAGGGGTGCGAGGTGTCAACTGGTGACGAGAACTGCTGCTGAGGTCCCAATTCAGCAACTAAAGTTCGAGCTAGAGGAACTATGGCCCTCTTTGTCCTCCTACAGTCAGATTGCAGAAGATTGGGTACTCTTGACCCGGGG
The DNA here is from genome assembly GCF_040958095.1 of Procambarus clarkii. Taxonomy (NCBI): domain Eukaryota; kingdom Metazoa; phylum Arthropoda; class Malacostraca; order Decapoda; family Cambaridae; genus Procambarus; species Procambarus clarkii. The sequence goes on along the minus strand of NC_091160.1, from coordinate 7,931,879 downwards.
CAGACCACAGTACCAGGGTACCAATATGATGATCTGTCAGAATGAGAAATATTCAAGGGACATAGATGGTAAACACGAGTAATAACAAGGAGGGAGAGATGACCAATTAAGAGTATGACTGAGGCCTACAGTCACCACGTAATCCAAAGTTGTCTCACCTTCACTATGTGTTACTCTCGTAATGCACAATACACCGCACCTCATAAAAAATGAAATTGAATGAAAAATAGTAAAGCTACGTTAACAAAGTTAAATACGCTTACCATAAATTACCACTTGGCACCAGTACCTGAGTGAAGCTCCTAGGACAGGCCCCCATATAACTTGTGACGGTAACGCGTTGGTGTTCGGCTGTTTAAGGCTAGGGGTATGGCCTCGTCACATAGTTATAAAAAAAAATAGAAAAAACTGGAACTTCGTCTGTGGTAAGGTAAGGAGAAGACACACAAAACACAAGTAAACTTTAACAATGAAATTTTAATTACGTTTATTAAATCAAAACATGAATAAAATGCACAAACAAATTCATATAATAAAATCAATCAAAATAATAAGAATAATTAGATGACACAATGAAAAGTTACGTTAAGGCAAAATAACAAGAAGTGCAATACAAAGTAAATGGGAGGTGTTGGAATATTGGCTTTAAGCCACCACTTCTCTCAGTACACGCTAGCGTCTAGCTGGGAGGAGTGGTGACAACGAGAGCACTGAACATTCTGAGGTCTGTGGTAGGGGCGACCCCAGACATCAAGTAGTAAGGGGGGGCGAGTGCAGGTGCAGCCAGACCGGCGACCAATCAGCGGAGCCGGTAGCGATCAACATGTAGTTTGGTGGTTTGAGTACGAACAGGTGGCTGGCTGCATACGTTTTGCTCACCCTGGCAAGCCTTGCTGGTGTTGTTGTTGTTGTTCGACATGTCTTCCATAGTCGTTTTATATAATTTCAACGACGTGTTTGTGGAGGGAAGAGCAGGCTCAATCTCTTGAAGGAGATTATTGTCACAATATATATATATATATATATATATATATATATATATATGCGAACAAGCCTGAATGGTCCCCAGGACAATATGCAACTGAAAACTCACACCCCAGAAGTGACTCGAACCCATACTCCCAGAAGTAACGCAACTGGTATGTACAAGACGCCTTAATCCACTTGACCATCACGACCGGACATAATGAGGTGATAGCCGAGGCTATTTGAACCACCCCACCGCCGGCACTCGGATAGTAATCTTGGGCATAGCATTTTACCAAAATGAGGTGATTCAAACTTTCCAAAGAATGAGGTGATTTGGTAAAATGCTATGCCCAAGATTACTATCCAAGTGCCGGCGGTGGGGTGGTTCAAATAGCCTCGGCTATCACCTCATTATGTCCGGTCGTGATGGTCAAGTGGATTAAGGCGTCTTGTACATACCAGTTGCGTTGCTTCTGGGAGTATGGGTTCGAGTCACTTCTGGGGTGTGAGTTTTCAGTTGCATATTGTCCTGGGGACCATTCAGGCTTGTTCGCATTTGTGTTCCTCACGTGTGCCCCAAAGAATGAGGTGATTTGGTAAAATGCTATGCCCAAGATTACTATCCGAGTGCCGGCGGTGGGGTGGTTCAAATAGCCTCGGCTATCACCTCATTATGTCCGGTCGTGATGGTCAAGTGGATTAAGGCGTCTTGTACATACCAGTTGCGTTGCTTCTGGGAGTATGGGTTCGAGTCACTTCTGGGGTGTGAGTTTTCAGTTATATATATATATATATATATATATATATATATATATATATATATATATATATATATATATATATATATACATATATATATATATATATATATATATATATATATATATATATATATATATAAATAAATATAAATATATTATATATATATATATATATATATATATATATATATATATATATATATATATATATATATATATATATATATATTTATATAGTTAAGTAGGAGCAGGAATGAGAAGTGGACTGATTTGAGTGCTGGGGGATATATATATATATATATATATATATATATATATATATATATATATATATATATATATATATACATATATATACATATATATTTATTTATTTATTTATTCTAGGTAAGCGTGATCGTTATGTCTCGAGTTGGTGATATTTGTAGAATTTGTGGATGGGGCTCATCACATCTCTTCGTTCATAGGTGTTACACATGTTTCTTCTGCGGAAAAACTGTATGTGTACAGTCTAGTGGTGAACACAGGAGAACCTGTGCTGGAGGTATGACCATATTTTATATATTTATTTATTTATTTAATTCAAATGAGAAATATTAAGATGGGTTTTCCCCTTCTCCGTGAGTGTGGGAGAGAGAGTGTATATAAATTATACACTATTTCCTTCATTAGGTAAACGTCGCCAGCCCACCCTCCCTTCCAGAGAGGATGGCTTCTTGTGCTTTTTGTGTGGAAATACATCCTTGAGACCTCACCACACTTCCCCTTGTGATAATTGTGGGACCTCTGTGTGTGAGGACTTGACCTCTGAACATCTACAAACATGCCCCCATGGTGAGTGAATAAACCCTCCACCTTTATTTCTCTTAAGAATCTTTTTTGAGAACTTATGTCATGGGGTTTAGTGAGTGGGTGTTGCCTTTTTATTATTATTATTATTATTATTATTATTATTATTATTTATTATTATTATTCTATTCCAGGAGCGATTCAGAGGCAGGTAGGGGAGGAACATGACAAAGCACAGCGTGACAATAACCCCTTAGGTGGAGGGGAGGGGGGAGAGGAAGCGATGAGTGATGATGATGATGGTGATGATGGTGATGTTGTCGATGGTGGTGGTGATAGGGGTGACATCTCTCAGCCGGGCCCTAGTGGTCTTAGACCTCCTGTCAACAATAGACTTAATGCCCTAAATAGTGATGAAAATTCCCCAGATGAGGAGGATGCTATAGACACTCCCCACTTAATTAATAGGGTGGGGGCCCTGGGAGATCTCTTTACTAGGATGGAATATTCCATCCCCTCAGCCTTCGCCACAGACCCTATAGGACTTCTAAGCAACTTTAGGGACTATTACATATCTGAAATAGAGAATTACATGAATTCTCTTGGGGGACATGGCAATTTTACTTCATCATTAAAAATCCTCCTCGAAGTAAAGGTAACACTTTTGAAACAACGACTCACGGAAGATGATGACTTTAGAGAACACTTCATAACAACACCCGCTAGACTGGTAACTCTTGAGGATATGGGTAATCTTATTGATAGCTGGGTGGCTTATATGATTACACGACTGGAAGATCTCCTTTCAGAAACAGAGGGGAGTGGTTTCATATTATATAATGTCGATTTCCTCAAAATCGTCATCTGTAATGCAAGTGTAAGGTCAGTTTTGGGGGGATTATGTCCCTTATCCCCCATTTCTAAGGGGACGGCATTAGGTCTTCAACCCAAACCCAGCTGGTAACAATAAAACATGCATTATTCAGTGCATTGCTGCTTTTCTGGCGTCACAACAAGGGTGGAAGTGGAGACGTATAGGGAGACTTGTAGAGTCTCACTCTAGGATTAGGAAAATGGTCAAATACGACAATTTATCCTTCCCTCTGTCTTGGGAGGATATCTCTAAATTGGAGAATAGAAATAAACTATCCATTTTTTTGTATTCAATACACAAACATACAGATGGCGTCTATCACGTCTCTCTTTGTCGTCGTGGTAGCAGACAGTACTCGGTCATAGTTCCTTTATTGTTATTGGGGGAATCTCATGTGGCCTTGATTAAAGAGTTCGATAAGTTCCTACGGAACTTTACTCTCAGCCACAAACAAAAGACAGTCTTCTGTAGAAACTGTCTCTCAGAATATCAAAATTCGTCTGAGCTAACAAATCACTCATCTTCCTGCGACATCACTCAGAAAATTATTTACCCTCAGCCTGGGGACACACTCCATTTTAAAAATACTGGGAAAGGTTACGCCCCTTCCCATGTGGGCTATTTTGATTTCGAGTGTGTCCTAAGCACTGAGGATTGTCTAGGTTCTGTTACAGCCATACATAGACCTATAGCATACAGCTATATAATTGTTGATAGGAACCACACTGTCATTGATAAATTTACTTATTTTGGGGGGGACAGTGTTACTCATTTCATGCAGCGAGTTGCTACCAAATGGGAAATTATCAGATCCACTCTCCACCATTATGAAATAGACATGTCTCTTGAGGATATGATCCATTTTAGGAGACAGACTCACTGCCAGTTTTGTGAGCGGGTATTTACCCCTTCCAATTTCAAGGTTCAACATCATGATCACCTTAGGGAAAAGCTCAATTATATTGGAGCTCTATGTAATTACTGCAACCTCCGCCACAAGAATGCTCTGGAGAGTTTAGTTCTAATTGCTCATAATATGTCTTATGACATGGGCTTAATTTTGAGGGAGTTTACCATGGATTCAAATATTAAGAGCAATATCCTCATGAGACAGGGGACGAAATATCTTAAGGTAGAAATAGGGAAGCTTAAATTTCTTGATTCACTGGCTTTTATTACAGGTAGTCTTTCATCCCTAGCAAAGACCCACATTGATTCAGCCAGCCCCTTAACATTCACTCACTCAATGATAGAGGGTTTGCCCAAAAAGAGTCACCACCTACTCTTAAAGGGTAAGCAGTTTTTCCCTTATGAATATACCACAAAAATCAGCTGCTTTAATGACACAACACTCCCTCCTATTGAAATGTTCTACAGCTCCCTAAACAAATCAGGTATAACTTTGGACGAATATAGACATTCTAAATTAGTATGGGAGGCTACAGGGTGTAGGACATTAAATGACTACTTCCTTATTTATTTGAGGTGTGATGTAGGATTACTGGCTGACATTTTTACACACCACAGGGCAATTCTAAATGATATATATTCTTTAGAATTGACACACTATTGCAGTCTCCCAGGGTACTCCTACGACTGCTTCCTGAAAAGTAGTAGAATATCGCTGGAGTTAAGTGCAGATGTGACGTTGCACAATCTCTTATCACAAAACATACGAGGGGGTTTTACAACTGCAGTTAGGAGTTATGTCAGAGCTAACAACCGCTATGTCAACCCATCTTTTAACCCCCAGGAGGATAAGTCTTCATTCTTACTTTATCTCGACTTCAACTCCCTCTATGGGAGTTGTATGACTAGGAAATTGCCCCATGGGGGACTAAGGAGACTATCATCTGATGAGATGAACTCCTTCATTAGCGGGGGGAAGATAATGACAGAACAGCCTTTCTCTTCTAACAAAGGGTACTGGCTCTTAATTGACACCAAACTTTTAAGACCTGAAATAGCTAGACTAACAGACGATCTCCCCCTTTGTTTACACCATAGGGGAATAAGTATGGAGGATATCTCACCATTTAGTAGGGGACTTCTGGAAACAAATAACATTACACACCTCCCCAAAAAAAACATAAAACTGGTTGGAGATCATCTCCCCAAGAAACATTATTTCATATCTCTTCACCTTTTACAACTATTTATTGAGATAGGACTTGAAGTGGAAACAATACATGCAATTTACGAGTTCCGCCAGTCAGATTTTATGGCAGAATTTGTTAACACCAACGTTAACAATAGAAATGCCTCCAGCAGTAATGATAGGAAAACACTCTTCAAATTACTGACGAACAGTGTTTTTGGTAAAACGCTACTGAATCCAGCTCGTTATGCCATTGACACCAAACTAGTGACTTCAGCTAGGGTCTTTTTACGAGAGGTGAAGAATCCCCGCTTTAAACGAATGGTGCATTCAGGCGACAATAAATTATTGTCTGTCAGTTCCAGACCATTCATTAAAATTACTCATCCTAATTACATTGAGTTCCAGATTCTTGAGCTAGCAAAATACAGCTTGTACCATTTTTGGTACAGGGTACTTAAGAACCACTATTCAGATAGGGTACAACTGGTGTATAGTGATACAGACAGTTTCATTTTCACCTTACTAGCTGAAGATGTCTTTAATGAGATGGGGAAAGAACCCCTTAGTTTGTGGATGGATACGAGTAATTTTCCTGAAACTCACCCCTTGTATGATCCTTCTAAAAAGGGTGTTTTAGGGCTGTTAAAGTCAGAGGTGTCAGATAAACACATCCTTGAAGTTGTGGCACTCAAGCCCAAAATGTATAGTGTGCTTTTGCTTGACAATAAAAATTCCATCACCGCTAAGGGTATTCCCCGAGCTGTGCAAAGATCTTTAACACATAACCACTTTAAAGAGACCCTACACAGCAATGGTGTAGTGAATACTTTTAACTTCACCCAAATAAGAAATGTAGGGGGGCAGATGGCAACCACATTCAATACTAAGAGGGGTTTAAGTGCATTTGATGATAAGCGCTTTTACCTAAATAAATACACTAGCCTAGCGTATGGTCACCCAGACATACCATCCGACCCCCACCCCAACACCTCAGCCCAAGGAATGTCCACCGAGAGTGAAGGTGGTGACGTCATTGAACCACAAGGAGAGGAAGGACAACACCCCACCTGCGAGAGTGAACCCTATGACGTCAGCAGTCAGTCACCTGAGGGAGGCGCACTACATCCCATTCACTCTCTGGGAGATGATGAGTCATCATCTTCGTCCCAGGAGGAGGAGGGGGAGGAAGACCCCTCAACGGACTTGTGGGCGAGAAGGAGAGGTCTTGTTAATAAATATTATGTGGGGGGAGATGACCTACAATACGACTATGTTTAACCCTATGTACTTTGATAATATAATCTATAAATCATCAGGATTATTTCTTTTTCTCCTTCTTTAAGTATAGAGGCTTAATATATATCCAACTTAAAAACAACTAAGGGAGGCTGGTCCCTCTTACGGTACACTCAAGGTCATCAAGTATGAGGAGGGGTGGTGAGGGGGGGACCACCCCTACTGCGAGGATCCTGTTTTTACACCTGTCCCATAGAGGGAGGTGGGGGGGGGGGGTAACTGCTGCTCACCTGAGTGTTTATTATACAAATAAATTCATTTTTTTTACTTAAATATACTGTCATACTTTTCTGTATAAATGAACATGAACATGAACATAGCGACACATAATAGATACCTATCTTCACTATTTTTACGATTGTTGCTGCCCCACACCTTGGACGACCTAATATGGGGTGGCTCTAAGTGGCACTCCGCCTCTGATTTTCTTATCTGATTGCCCTTCATAGGCAGCTACTTTACTGTAAATGAACATGATCATAGTGGCGCATAATAGATACCTATCTTCACTGTTTTTTCGACTGCTACCACTCACACCTTGGGTGACCTAATATGGAGTGGCACTATGTGGCTCCCCGCTTCTGATTTCTTATCTGATCTCCTTACATAGATGGCTCTATGTGGCATCTCCTATTCTACTGTCCTGGCCTCGAGAACATCCACCTTGGTAGAAGCAGGACTTACCACATTCTGCTTACCCATGGATCTGGTCACATCACAGGCTGGATAAATGACACCATCATCCGCATATGGTTGAGCCAGTACTGCACTAAGTTTAGTATACATAACAGGACAATCGGTCCCACTAACTTGACACTTGTCAAAATCATTACCTACAATGATATCAATCCCAGGAATGGGCAATTGCTCACTGACTGCTACTGTGCACCAACCTGGTGTAATTGAAGAATTCAGGTTAACCTTAATTAATGGTACACGCTGGATATGACCTCCAAGTCCCTGCAATAACACTACCTCTCTAGTGTCTTCTGTGCTAACATCAGTAAGAACACGGCGAGAAATAAAAGACTGGGAAGCACCAGTGTCCCTTAACAACTGAACTGGTTTCCAGGTTCCACTAGTACATAATAAGATTCCCGAATGTAGGTATGGTTCAAAATTAGTCATCCACTTGGGCATGACGAGCAACATTGGCATTAAAGGTTTGCAAACCCCTACTCATAATCAGACCAGTTGGTCTCAACTCAGGGTGCAAAGCATAACAGGAATTTACCACATGACCTCTTCTCCTGCAATGCGTGCAATATCTACTAGTGGTCGAAACAGCCGAACCAACTGCAGGCTTAATCACTACATTACTTGAGGTTGACAACCCTGTGTTTCTCAGATTTAGGCTTTACAGGAGAAGGGTTAAGGGTAGAAGGTGAAGTAGCTGGTCGGGTCTGGAAAATATGATTTTTAGGAGCATAATGATTAGTTTTAGCATTAAAATGATTAATTGGTGCTCTAAAAGGCACTTTAGTAAGTAATTCATGCTCATCAGCTAGCTTGGCTAGTTTTATAAGATCAGTGGTTTGTTTATTTTCAGCCATAAACAAAGCTAATTTCTCTGGTAGACATCCCACTACTTCCTCAGTTACTATGAGGTCTCTCAAAGTCTCAAACTCTGTAATATTAAGTGCTTTAATCCATCTGTCAAAGTGATTTAATTTTACCCTTACATAGTCAGAAATAGTCTGGTCATGTGCTCTTTTTAAACTTCTGAATTTTATTCTATGTGCCTCTGGGATCTGCTGGTAGGCATTTAAAATACATTGTTGAACAAATTTAAAATCGAAAGAATTCTCAGCAGGCAAAGATGCAAATACCTCTTGAGCTTTACCCTTAAAATGTCCTTGTAAAATGCTAACCCATTGATCGACAGGTCAGTTCATGCTGACTGCTAATTTCTTAAAATGCAAGTAAATATTTCTGGATCTTCTTCATTAAACTTAGGTAATTCTACATGTTTACTGTACTTGGAAGAACTATTTGTACTCTCTGGATTATTACTAGTGTTACCTTGCCCTGCTGCAATTCTCTGCTGTTCCAACCTGTTATTATTTTCAGCCATAATCTGCTGAATTTCTAATATTCTAGTCTGCTCCTCGGTTTGATAAGTTTGTTGCTCTGCTAGTTGTAACTGAGCCTCCAACATCTGTTGCTTTGTCTCCAACTCAAGTTGTTTTTGCTGGTTCTGCAACTCAAACTTCTGTTTGTCTGCTTCCAGCCTAGCCATTTCTAATTTAGTCTCCAACTCCAACTTTAAGATTGCCACCTTGTCACTTGACTCTTCTTTTAACTCTCCTAAACACTCTTCGTCAAGTCTCTCCTCCTCCACCAAGTGTGTGACAATAACTCTTAACACTTGAGCCTTCAACATTTTACTGGAAACTGCTAGGTTCAATTTATCAGCCAGAACCAACAAACCAGACTTCTTTAAGTCTTTAATTTTACTAAAATTTGGCTGTTCCACCAGCGCAGCAACCTGATCCTCCATGGTTGGCTCAATTATCACAACTCAACACTTGAAACAACACTGAAAATTATGCTTGGCCCCTGGCACAAGCTGAACACTTACCTCAAATCGTGAAGCGTTGAGAAGTTTTCACACCAGCTCAGATTGAACAGATAATTTCACAGACTTGTTTAGGTGTCACTAGATAATCACAGAGTACCTAGGAAGGCAATTGCTATTAATAATTAACACTGTCAATTGTACAAACATTACAGGGAATTAATCTTTCATATCCCAGACAGTGGCCCTCATTTGTTATAACCCTTGAGACTTAGTACTGTTCTTTTCCCGCAGTGATCAATATATATTATATCGGTCTTGCCAACAGGTGTCATGGGGTACAGAAATAACACTGCATAAATTGGGAAAACAATGTATCTACGCTAAGGGTGACAAACATAACAATTAAATGGTAAATATAATAGCCAGAAATATTCTTTAGCATGCAATAATATAAATAAAAATCCTTATTGAGCAATGACTAATATCACCAGCACATGAATCAATCAATGAGATAATACACAATCATCTAACCAGAGAATTAACCGAGTATCTAGCTAAAATAACAGTAACCACTGACTTAACTTAAAAACATGTCTCTTCTCGACCAATGCTGCCACGCCTCTGACCAAAATCAACTAAACATCCACATAAATTATTGTGGAAATTCAACTAACAAAATGTAGTACTAATATTCAAATCATTATTATTCTTAATAGTATTAAATACTGTTACATTGCTCAATATAATTTACTGGCAAACAATAATAAGAATTAATCAAGGTTGAACTATAACCACTCGCTTGACATCAAGTTCCCACAATGGCCACATTCAAATATGGTCATCCCCCCACACAGAGAAACCAACATGAAAATACTTACACAAAAAAGCCTCATACAATATAATGGAACTCAGGCACACTACAGCCTGCTACACTAATTAACATACATTCTATCATCATACAACTAGATACTATATTAATTATAGAAAAAGACAATAAAGTATATAAGCATCAGGAGTAATGTTAGAATCCTAGTAAGATTCGTAACAGTCCCCACATCTCAACCGTCAATCATCTGGTGAACAGATTCCTGAACTAATTTTGCAGATAGATTAGTGCTGTGGACGCGTCCTTCAGGGCCAGATGGTAGAGGTCTGGAGTAATATTAGTGCTGTGGACGGGTCCTTCAGGGCCAGATGGTAGAGGTCTGGAGTAATATTAGTGCTGTGGACGGGTCCTTCAGGGCCAGATGGTAGAGGTCTGGAGTAATATTAGTGCTGTGGACGCGTCCTTCAGGGCCAGATGGTAGAGGTCTGGAGTAATATTAGTGCTGTAGACGGGTCCTTCAGGGCCAGATGGTAGAGGTCTGGAGTAATATTAGTGCTGTGGACGGGTCCTTCAGGGCCAGATGGTAGAGGTCTGGAGTAATATTAGTGCTGTGGACGGGTCCTTCAGGGCCAGATGGTAGAGGTCTGGAGTAATATTAGTGCTGTGGACGGGTCCTTCAGGGCCAGATGGTAGAGGTCTGGAGTAATATTAGTGCTGTGGACGGGTACTTCAGGGCCAGATGGTAGAGGTCTGGAGTAATATTAGTGCTGTGGACGGGTCCTTCAGGGCCAGATGGTAGAGGTCTGGAGTAATATTAGTGCTGTGGACGGGTCCTTCAGGGCCAGATGGTAGAGGTCTGGAGTAATATTAGTGCTGTGGACGGGTCCTTCAGGGCCAGATGGTAGAGGTCTGGAGTAATATTAGTGCTGTGGACGGGTCCTTCAGGGCCAGATGGTAGAGGTCTGTGTTATGACCCATGTCCTCTGGGTATGTTTCTCTGCTGTTGCAGTTGTGAAATAGATATAAATGCGGCCTTGCCAACTACAATTGTCTAGGGATAAAAACAAAGTCAACCGCTTAATATGCAAAGCAATATACTTAAAGTAAGGGTAACAAAGTAACATATAAATGAAATACAGGCAGCCAGAAATATTATTGAACCAGATTCAAATAACACAATATAATTATATATAAGCACTGATCACTATTTTAAAAACTTAAATGAATAGATGGATACACTTAATATAAATCTGCCAGATACATAGCTATGTTCATTAAGCAAAAACAAGTTGAACAAACTTATCTACTAAATCACAGATCCTCTCCAGTCAGCTCCACCCACCTGACTGACTCAGCTAGAGCATGCACGGCTTAGCGACTACACATTACCAATTAAGGTACACATGAAATCTCTAGATACTCTGCTGTCTGAAAGTAATGCTCATGAACATATTTGTAAATACACTAATATACATTTAACACTAATAAGATGTTAATAAAATAAATGTACATACAATAACTTGAATAATTATAGGAGTGAATCAGTGACACTTTGTTGGGTACACTACACGCATCATTGGAACATCCCAAATATGGTCATCCTTACATGAGACACCACGGTCTCTCACCCACTTCAATTAAGATACAATAGCAGTAGCAAAATATCTCATACAAGCACACTACAGTATGCTACAATTAACTCAAACATATATATTAGAAAACAAATGGATAAAATGTTTAATTTCAAATAACTGATTAAAGAATAATGAACATATATGTTTATCATGATAATTGTTTGAATCAAGTATTATGGGATTCGTAACATCCCTCCCTGTCCTTAAAGAAAAATGAAATTAAGTAAAGGTTATTTTCATTTATTGATTACATGAGAGTACAGTACTGAGTAATCCAACAACACAAAATGAATGTATTAAACAATCAATTCATTTAAACACATGAAATAACCAAAAGATAAAGATATAGAACAATTCTATATCAATTGTTATCATGATATATTAACAATCCTACTATATAGAACAATTCACATTACGGCACTACAATGGGGGAATCCACTGGATAAGGCATCAGCAATGACATTTTGCCTTCCTGGGATATGTCTAATTACTGTGTTGAACTCTTGTAAAATCAAGGACAACCTAAGAATTCTTTGGTTCTTAAATTTCATGGAATTAATGAATGTTAGGGGATTATGATCTGGGTATTTGACAACTTCATTATCTGACAGTTATGTTTCAAACTTCTTAACCAAAATCAAACAAAGAGCTTCCTTCTCCACCACAGAATAATTTGTCTGTGCCTTATCAAATACGAGAAAAATAGTATACAGGGTGCTGCTCTAAGTCATCTGGTCCTACTTGGAAAAGAACCGCACCTGCTCCTAGATCCCAAGCCTCTATGCATCATAAATGGCTTGTCAAATTGTGGACTGGCTAATACAGGTGACGTTGAGAGAATTCCTTTCAACTTTTGAAGAGTTCTGACACTCCTGTGTTCACTTGAACTTTACCTGTTTTCTAAGAAGATTAGTTATAGGTGCAGCCACAATTGAAAAATTCTTACAATAACTTCTATAATATGCACTCATCCCAATAAACCTCTGCACAGATTTCTTGCTCGTTAGTACTGGGTGATCCACGATTGCCTGGATCTTGTCTTGCAACGGGACTATCTTACTTTGTCAGACCTCATGACCAAAGTAAATTATCGTTCCCTGAGCCCAGCTACATCAAGGTGCTGTATACAATGTTATGATATATAAAATGAAAAAAAAGGTATTGCATAGTGTTCTCTAGGTGATGTGTCAATGTTCAAAAGACTCTGATTCCAATGTTATAAATAAGATAATAATAAATGATTATTTAGGTAAGGTACATACATACAAGAGATTTTACAAAGTTTGTTGGATTAATAGATAGAGCTAGTACATACAATGCCTAAAGCCACTATTACGCAAAGTGTTTCGGGCAGCAAGGTGCTGTATACAATGCACTCAAGGTGCTATATTCAGTGTTCTCAAGGTACTGTATACAGTGTTCTCATAGTGTTCTATACAGTGTTCTCGTGGTGCTGTATACAATGCACTCAAGGTGCTATATTCAGTGTTCTCAAGGTACTGTATACAGTGTTCTCATAGTGTTCTATACAGTGTTCTCGTGGTGCTGTATACAATGCACTCAAGGTGCTATATTCAGTGTTCTCAAGGTACTGTATACAGTGTTCTCATAGTGTTCTATACAGTGTTCTCATGGTGCTGTATACAATGCACTCAAGGTGCTATATTCAGTGTTCTCAAGGTACTGTATACAGTGTTCTCATAGTGTTCTATACAGTGTTCTCGTGGTGCTGTATACAATGTTCTCATAGTGTTGTATACAATGTTCTCAAGGTGCCGTATACATTTATCTCACCATTCTGTATAGAATGTTCTCGGGGTGCTGTATATAATGTTCTCATAGTTCTGTATACAATGTTCTCAACGTGCTGTATACAGTATTCTAATGGGGCTGCATACAGTTTTCTTAAGGTCTTTTATTCAATGTTCTCAAGATGCTGTATACAATGTTCTCATGGGTCGGTATATAGTGTTTTCAAGGTGTTGAATACAATGTTTTCAAGGTGTTGAATACAATGTTTTCAAGGTGTTGAATACAATGTTTTCAAGGTGTTGAATACAATGTTCTCAAGGTGGTGTATACAATGTTCTGAAAGTGCTGTATACAGTGTTGTCAAGGTGCAGCATACAGTATTGTCAAGTTGCAGTATACAACGATCTCAAGGTGTTGTATACAGTGTTTTAAGGTGGTGTATACAATATTCTCAAGATACTGCATACAATTTTCTGAAAGTATTGTTTACATTGTTCTCAATGTGCTTTTAGAATGTTTTCATAGTGCTGTATACAATGTTCTCATGGAGCTGTTGTTATGACCCCATGTAGCCTGGGTAGAACGAGTCTACCTTGGGAGAGTTATTCTGCCGTCTGGATCTGATTGAGATGTCAGAGGAAAGATGTATATATTAAATATATAAGAAACATCAGTGAATAATTTAAGAATATGAGCAGCGGACGAACATTTAAATAAGTGACATATAATGAGATGTCGATACTTCGGTGACGTGACGTGACGCTAGCCGGATGTCGTGACCTCACTTGAGCTACGGCAGTCGTCAGAGATGGTTGTACTTAATTCTGTTGTACTAATTCTAATTCTGTTGCTTCTTCAAGAGGAAGGAAGTAAGCAGGCGTTTCTGTTGTGGAGTCTGCTGGGCGACTCCGTGTCCTCAAGTCAGGACTAGAAGAAGACTTGTAAAGCAATTTTTGTGGGCGGCCTGTGTGAGCGCCAGGGCCTGAGCGCCCCTACGTCATAGATCCCTGCGGTAAGCCTGTTTAATCGTTTGTTAGATTAGCTTCCAGTGTTTGATCGTGTGCCCAGCGATCATGGTAAACATATGTATATATAGGGTAGAAATTTTGTTGAGTCATTGAGCTGAAATAGGAAATTTAAGTTTGGAGAACATGCTGGAGGGAGGGCGGAGTGGTACATCTTCTCTCGAGAGAGGTCAGTGGATGACTGAGGGGTGGAAGCCCCAAGCATCCCAACGGGAGAGGCTGCCCCCAGCGACGCGTCAAGATATGTTCCCAGGTGGACCCACCAAGGATGGGGGAGGACCCCACCGCGGCGGTGCCATAGTGTTTGAAAGGATGTCGGGTGGAGGAGTATATTTGATGTGAATACATTTATTTATGATTGGTCACTTTATATTGGCATGACGATGGATTTGTAGGTTTGTGTGGGAAAAGTTCAGTGAAGGAACTTCGTACCAGAAGAGGAGTGTATGCTGAACTCCAAGTGTGAGCTGAAACTCATAGTGGGAGCTGAACTGCAAGGTGGAGTAGGACTTCCAGTGAGGAGTGAACTTCATGGACATAGTGAATCTTCAAGTAGTGTAGGGAGCTACATGTCTTTGTGCGAAGCCGTGTGAGAGAGCTTCACTGACATTCGAGGAAGACTTCAGATGCAGCAGATTGGGGGAACTACATGGAGTACCTAACATGATCTTGAGGACCCAGAGAGATGAATTTGATAGTAGATCTCGAGGAATAGAACAGAGGAGCGTTCGGACACAGTGAGGTTTGAGGGAGTGCTTGATTGTGTTTTGACATGAAAGGCGCAGAGCAAGATTTGAGGTTGATGTCTGTTTTATAGTAGGAGTTATACGAATATTTTTATACCCTGTATTTCAGCCCAAAGCAGAGAAGCCGCCCATCTATTTTGAGATGATTTCGGGGCTTAGCGTCCCAGCAGCCCGGTCGTTGACCAGGCTTCTTTTATTTGGTACACATCCCCAGGAAACCGCCCGTAGCAGCTGTCTAGCTCCCATGTATCTATTTACTGCTAGGTGAACAGGTGCATCAGTGTGAAAGAAACTCTTCCCATTTGTTTTCGCCACCACCGCGGATCGAACCCGGAACCTCAGGACTACGAATCCCGAGCACTGTCCACTTAGCTGTCAGGCCCCTACTAGCTACATTACTTCATCAGGTGATAAATGTTTTTCTGTTTTAATAATTAGTGCACACATACATATGACTTTCATACACCATTAAGAAGCTGCTTATCACCCAAACTTGATCAAGATCATATTGTGATGTATATTCTTAAGCCTATGAAATAATACAGGGTACAATACACCAATATTAAATAGTAAATACAAAAACAAGTACAGTACCATTCTGTATAATAATGTACAAAAGGATGTACTGTACTTTACTCCATTACAAAGAAAACGCCATGTAAGAGTTTGCTAACTTTAATACCGTAAGCCACTGAAATAAATATTTTTCTCATAAATCTAAAAAATATGCAAACTGTACTGTATAATTTTGTGTACAGTACCACTGTACTGCATAATTTTGTGTACAGTACCACTGTACTGTATAATTTTGTGTACAGTACCACTGTACTGGATAATTTTGTGTACAGTACCACTGTACTGGATAATTTTGTGTACAGTACCACTGTACTGGATAATTTTGTGTACAGTACCACTGTACTGTACCATGCCTTACTGTACTGTACTTCCAAAATTAAAACATGTTCACTTCATCACCATCATCCTGGGAGCAATGTTCATCGTAATCAATTCTTGGAAAAGTAATTGACATGCATAGGGACATAGGGAAGACGCATCTGGGATATCTGAGTTTTATTGCGGCATCCCTTACATTCAAATGCATTGTTGCGTACAGTAGCAATAAGATCACACAAGTTGCACACATGAACAGAATATGGGTCACTGACTTCAGACAAACGCACACGGAGAAACTGTGCGGTGCCATGAGCAATCTGGCAATCTCGTTCCATCTCACCGAATCGCAAGCTACCTTCCCTTGCACGACCTCCCATAGGCTACATAACCAAGACCTGCACAGGCCACCTTGCACGGGAAGGGATTTTATCATCTACCATATGCTTCAAACGATGATAATATGTAAGAGTCAAGAAAATCTGAGCATTCATCTTCCGTCCAGTGTGACCACAACACATAATCTCATTGCCTCTTAATTGGTAGCCATACCCTTGTAACAAATTGTATTTTTCTGTACATTCACGGCATCACTGAAGGGCGTAGCATCACCAATTTCACCCTTGTTGGCACCAAGCTTTCCTCGTAAAGCTTCAATTAAATGGCCAATTGTCATTCGGGAGAGAATGGCATGAGGATTAATAATGGTGTCAGGAGTTATACCTTCTGCTGTAAAAGGCATATCCTCCACCCTGTACTGAATACTACAGATACCTTTTTGTCCATGATGGGAGGCAAATTAATCACCAATCTGGGGAATGCGTACAGACCTTACACGAATCTTGATAAAATGATCACCATCTACGTTCACAGTCAGCATGACATGGTCCACAATGCCAGTTTCCGAGCCCCTCAAAAATACACTGGCATCTCTCTTCCTGAACCGTCTTGGATGACCATCTAATTCATCCTCATTTTCTGGCAGTGATGGTTTTGTCCAGTTACCCGTGGCCAGAGAATATCGCAGTCCATCAGAAATCAGCTTAGGCTTAACTGCAACATCCAACCCATACTCTTGACCTTTACCTAAGAGTTTCTGAGCGTGCATACGAACTTCTTTCATCTAGTTCCGGAATAATCCTCGGGAAAGTAAGGTCATGAGAGGACCGGCCAAATCTAGCCTCTTGTTTCCATAGTGATCATGATCATCTAGCTCTCGTCGACCTAAAGCGGCAAGCAAAAGCCAGTGAACCATGTACTCTAGAATGTATGCCTTCTTTGTCTCACAAAAATCTGATACACTAACGTGAGGTAACATTTCTTTCTGCAAAATCTCACGGGCATATTTATGCGCTTCTCGTTTGTTACACCAAGTCGAATACCGAGTAAACCAATAAAGTTCAATGCAACATTCTGCTCCTGAATTATAAAGGCTTCGTCCATAGATGGCTTTACCATTTCCATCATCTCGATCATCAAAATCATAGATGATATGTTCAAAAATATCTCGATCTGCTACAAAGCCTAAAGCACGAAACACAATAAACAAAGCAGATTTATTAGCACTACTTCCACCCCTAGCCATCATGTTGATCCAAAGAGTGGGTACAGGTCGTGCAGAGTGCTCAATACACGAGCGGGTTTCGGACTTGTAAGCATATTTACTTTCCTTCATACTGGACACGTACACGGTGTTTGTCGCCATCTTCTCCTGGGCAATCAGCATTTTCTCTGAGCCGTTGATAATGAATTAAGGATCAAGAGGGCATTCGTTAACTTCGTGAAGTTATACAGGGGTATAACATATAACTGTGTATAACATAAAAGAAGTATGCATATTTAGGATGCAGTAGGTTGTGAACTGAGGAGTGAGCAGCAACCTAGTATGTGAGATTTTTTCCACGCCTACCTCCCTTAGGAGGTGGACTACAAGTTTAAAGGCTGCTCACGGCAGTTAAGCATGAGTCCAATATAAAAAGGAAAAGCGGGAGCAAACCGCCAGGCCTCCACCACCAGGGGTGAAAACCTGTCCACAATAAGCCGCTGGCTCCTCCTAGTTAAACAGGACGTTAAAACTAATAAAGGGTAACCGACGGGTTCTCACAATCAAATATTTATATTTGATGTGGCGCTATGAATTGGAATTCGAATTCCCAAGAACAGCCGTCATATCAAGATCACATCAACATTTAATCGTAATATGCAGAATTATGGTGGAATAATATGGTTGAAGGGATGACAACAAAGACCGTTTTCTATAACATAACAATTCATTAATAACAAGAGACTAACTACTACATTACCGAGTTTACGTTACGTTAATGTCCATCCAGTGGCACGATAACAAACAGCTAAATAGCAACCCTTGCTGTGAAGCTGCATACTGAACTAACCTGAACACAGGTGTGCCCACTGATGACGCAATATTGCAAATCAAAGAAAAATATCACAGACTAAGTTACACCACAGCGAATGGTTACGTTATTGTCCATCAAGTGGCATTTGCAACACAGCTATTCAACAGCCCCTCGAGAAGTGACAGCAGGCTCCATCTTGCTGACACTTCGGGCTGACAACATGAACTAACTGAACAAGTGAAGGATATCCACTGAAGACACAAGCATGCAATCAATAGTGTCTCGGTTTCCCTGACAGCTACTATAATCACAAGCTTAGGGGTCCTCTCGCCCACCAGGAGAGACCCACGTAACTAGGCGGGTAGTCCAACAGTGACTCCCCCTATCACAACCCAGTGTGAACACTCTTTGCAACTCCCTACAAGAAGTTGCACTGAAAACAGTAACAAAGACAGGCAAGGCGGGATTCTGGGACACAGCTCCACAAATCCCTAGATGACTCTACTCTCGTCACCAGACGACAACCAGAAGTAATTGCCTTAAGTGATTAATTACGTTAATTGACTGATCGCAGCAGTCAGCAACAAATTACTACGGTAATCACAACCAATTGTCTCACACTAGACAACAACATGATGGTACTCTACGTTAAATCCTCAACACTTGTTTCTCTCAATACAAGTCATCTCTGTTAACAATAACTCAAACTCTTATATTACATCACACTTGACTCCTTGCAAGTATTCAGTGAGTAATTCTTAATTAAGGTCAAACGGACCACTAATTACATCCCCATTGAGTTACGTTAACTAAGCCTACCCTAACTTGGTAGCTTCTCAACAGTGTGTGTCAAAAAATTACTAGTGAGTGTTAATTACGCTAATTAACTCCGAGCAATTAATTAACTGTCACCAGGACCGATAATTAATCATCCATAAATACGTCTCACTCCGCACTGCCTAAGCAGGTCTCATCAAACACTGTGAATTCACGGGAAAGGAGTTAATTACCCCGAATTAACTTGAGTGTCATTAATCCATTGTCCTCAGACAGGATATGATTAATACAACGATTTATGCTAGCTCCATGACCTCGCTTTACCGAGTCATCTGAGCCCTCCAGACGTTAATTACTCCACTAATTAACATGAGCCACTAATTGCTATACCCCAGAAAGGTAATAAGTCTCGAGCAAATTCCGTTAACACAAATACTGAAAGACTCTGACAGATCCTCTCCCACTATGTGAATTCATGATGAGAAGGCTAATTACATAATTAGCTAGAGTGGTCAATTAGTTGTCACTCGGACAATTAATTGCTCCCGAGACGTATCTCACTCAAGCTCAACGCTGTTCTCTCATAACAGCCCTCACTCACTCCACAATAAGTGTGCACCCCTTATCCAGTTAACTACCCCTTACTTAATTAACTCACTGAATCCTTAAGTCCTCAACACAACTTAAAGAAACAAAGTAACCCCAGTGTTACATAGGTCACACTACAATGGCATGCAGCAACACAAATGCACTGCCCACATACGGTTGCGGCTACTGCAACTCGTTAATTACTGTGCCCACACAATAATGACACCCGGTTGTGCAACAACAAGAGTATACCAATATTACTGCCCTCCTTTTCTTGCAACCGTTGCAAAGGACTACTGTGAACACACACTTACCTCAGCAAGGCAATTAACCATTCAACTGCCTGCTCTCATTAAATACTGTGAATTCCCCTGAATAATCCTAGAGGTCCCTTAAACCCTCAACACAGCTCCCAGGGCAATAATATCGTATAAACTGATAACAACACTGCACAACCCTGCAACATAATGATGCCGTCAGCATACCCCACATGCTAATGACATCATTAGGCAATCAGTCAGCAATCACATGTACTGACTCACCACACAATACAGTACATAAAACATACAAATGAACACATAGGAATGGCATTCACATAATCAATGAAAATTATATTATTAGGTAAATGTAACTCCAACTACACAGACCTCAGGGTACCCACTGACATCCCTGCAACCTGGCCTGCCTACCTCTAATGATACAATTTATATGCGGTACTCTATGGCATTAATCAAGTCTGAACGATTATATAGAATCGACAGGCTGGATCACTTATATGGTAAATCTCTACACTGACCTGTACATACTCGAGTCAGTCTACACACTTATATATATATACTATATGTATCTACAGTGTGGTACCGTGTACAACAACTATCTCCAGGTACTCTCAACCAGTCACCTGGACGTGCTACAGACAGCTGTCTCTCAGCTGCTTCCCTAGCCTGGCGGGGCTATGAGACAACTCTTACCGGGAATTTCAACCGGTACTCATCACACTGTACACAATGATAATTGTACTCACGTCTACACCTCCTCATCAATCCTTTCCCTGGTCACTACCTCTCTGGCTGTCAACACTTAGCTTGCTACTCGTGCATCGACAAGATGTGGCCCTAGGATGTCCCAGGAAAGTGGACAAGTGGCCCAAAGGGGTGGCCAATGCATGTGGCCCACAGCGCCCCTCCCAAGCTCTGGGGGGGGGGGGGGGTAGCCGGCGCGCGGGTGGCCTGGGGTAGCCGGCAGGCGGGGTGGCCGGGCCGGGCCTGGGTGGCCTGGGGGTGGCCCCCGGGCATACACACGTGGATGGGGAATCACCAACAACTCAATCAAACCAGAGCCTGCCTTGCTCTACACTGGGGTGACAATGGCCGGCGGCGTCACCACCGGGCGGACCAACAGGGTGGAATTCAAAGTCCCACAGGGGCCTGTAATCTCACCACAATTACACTGCCCTGATTCCACCAATTGTCCATCAACACTAGACAGGTTATTTGAACCACCTGTTACACCATGAAGCTCTGCCAGTTGCTTCATGGGTGCCCACTGTCTCTGAGGCTATTTTACTGGTCCTTCCGTACCTCATCGGCCTCAAATTTCACGAAAATATGGCCTAGACACAACCCGGGATGGTAGGAGTGCCATCCCTGCTGGACAACATTGTAACGTCCGCGATTAACGGGGGTGGAGGGGGGGAGACTCCCTCCTCCACCCAGCTACGTGCTCGTCCACCTGCTACCAAGCTCAAACTGACGATTTCGCGGGCTAAGGAAACTCAAAATGCCCATACCTCCGCCCCTACTTTGTCTTGACCAATCAGCATGAAGATGGCACTGTTCCCTCGTGCTGCTTCCAATCACAGCTGTTCGCGCCAAAACACAGCTCGGAGCAGACATGCCTACCCCAATCACAGGCCTCACTCACCCTCAGGCGTCCCGTGACGTCAAAAGGAGGGGAAGGCCTAAAGACAAGGGGCGCACTGTCTCACATGGTGGGGGGGGGGGGGGCAACGGTCACCCCACTTTCCCCCCCACCTCTAACGGCTTGAGAGTGAAGTACCTCACATACCACTTCACTCTCACCTCTCATCCTATTTCACAGAAACAGGAAAATTTCTGTAATTCTCTCTACAGAGCAATCACAGACCTCTAACCAGTCCCAAACAACAGTCTTTAACATAAGCTTTCATTCAACACCCCACAAGTATATGTTAGTTTGAAAGCACCAGTTTCTAGAGTCCCTAGAGCGACTAGCCTAATCTAGAAACTAGGAAAACTAGCTGAGGGAATCTAGATTCCCTCACATAGTACGATTATAGGATGAAGACTAAAGGGGAATATTGGGCTGCTACCAACTGATAAGCAGCCTAAGGAGTTGCATAGTAATATAACTATTCTTGTATATGTGTGTATTAAATGTCTCATATGTTGGCTGGTTTTTACTCTAGTTCTGATGAGGCTTCCTGGCAAGTGAGAGAGAGAAAGACACGGCTATAACTTGGGTGATAGTGGTCTATAACTAACTAAGGGGGATTGAGAGATCATCCCACAGCAAGGAGAGTGCTGGGAATCACGGCTTCTTGAGAGGGGGTGTGTACTCATGACAACTAGGCAGTGTGACCCGTACCCCTGTATAAAGGTGCCGTTGAACCCCCTCTCCCTGAACCAGACGCTTACCACTGTGATCCCCCAAATAATTGCAAGCCCTCCAGTGTCCATTGCTGGTCGACTGACGGTAGCAGAAGTGTGGCTGTCGTGGTCGGTCATTTATCTGTCAGGGAATGGTTGGGTTTCTCTGTTCGACGATAAGATAGTATCAGGAGGGGTCAAATAACCAAGATTCATTGTACAAAACACCCAACACCCCCACACGCTCTGATACTGAATAAAATGTTATCGTGGTGCACTAAACAATGCTCTCAAGATATTATATCCAATGATCTCATGGTACTGTATAATTTGTTCTAATAGTGTTGTATACAATGTTCTTAGTTTAAGGTGGTGTATGCAGTGTTCTCGTGGAGCTGTATACAGTGTTTCCAATGTGCTGTATACAATGTTTTCAAGGTGATGTATACAATATTCTCAAAGTGCTGAATACAATGTTGTCAAGGTGCTGTATATAATTCTCAAGGTGCAGGATACAATGTTCTCAAAGTGATGGATGAAATGTTCTCATGGAGCTGTGTACAATGTTAACAAGGTGTTGAGCACAGTGTTCCTAAGGTGTTGGAAATTTTCAACACCGAATACAACAATGTTGTATTCTCGTTACTTATTACTAACTCTACTAATTATTGTAGTAAGTAAAATTAACACCACGTAGAATTCTCATGTACTAATAATTTCATCTGTGCAGTAGGCTAGAATTCTCACGTCACCCGACGCCAGTATTGCGTCAGATTTCATTACAATAAACACATTATATCCAATGTATCTGAGAATTAAATTCGATTCTCTATAACCAAGGCATTCTGTGTGATAATTAATTACAGATAAATTGACCTCCAACTAAAAGCCGAATAGAGCGTTAGAGTCATAGCGGTTATCTAGTAATAAAAGTTAACGTCACGAGTGAATGCCATGGAGAGACATTAATTCCTCTCCCTTATATGTTTACTATCACTAAATTGGCAAATAATAATATTTCCCTCTTCTAAATAATAAACCCGTCCAGTCTCCAACATTTCAAGCATAAATGCGAGAAATACTAATATTCATGACAATAATTTGTCTAATGAACGCGAGACGCGGCGTGGGTGAGGAGGCACGCCAGTACACGTGGATGGAAGCTCTCGAGCAGACCTGTCCTCATCGTGCTCACGAGGAGACGCCATTACCCAGTCATCAGGGTAGACGTTATCCATCCTCAGATGAAAGTCGCCACTGTGAGGCGTGAACAACCTTGCAGATAATATCTTCAACTGGTGTCGGTGTAACATAAGGAACCTTTTTAATCTGGTTCTTGACTACACGTGACCGGCCAGTGAAGCGCGCCATTATCCAGGATAGGGTGAAGCCGGAGCCTGGGACGCGAATTTCGGCAATCTTAAAACTTATACAGTGCCCATATTAGCTAAGTATCTTCTCCTTATTTGATGCATCCGGTAAGGTGTAGTGTAGTAGCTGGGTGATTGACCGTGACGACGTATACCAACACCAAACCACAGGTCATTACTTATTATCGCCTGTAAATCTTAATTTCTTGAACATAGAGATTCAGTAGTTTAATTAGTTGCTACTGTAAATATTTGTTTTGCAGCACGTGAGAAGAATTCTCCCTGCCGCCTTCTCCCATGTTAATCCATCCCACTCGTCAACCAGCCGAGCCCAGGGAATTAGAGGAAGCGTCGTGGCTTACTCAAAGGAATCGTCATTAAGCTAAAGATTCCTTTGTATTCATTTATTAAATTTCTGAAATTGCTTACATGCAGAATTCCTTTGGATTAACATGTGTTTATTGTGACTATCATTATTATACTTATAATCTATGTTCCCATTCATGGTAATGACATTGGTTTCACTATAATTCATAGGATTAGATTATTATAATTTGGATTAGTGAACGAACCACACTAGTTCCTGGACGTACTGAGTTCCAGTAATAACCCCCCAATGTAGGTGTTTGAGGGTTTGATTCATTTAATTATACAGCCCATTAATTATTTCTATGATCATATTCTCTAGTATTTTATCCATAGTTACTGGGTTCAACTAGGAATTATCTAATGATCTGAAATTCTCAGTTTCCCTCTTTACTATAAAAGCGGGTGGTCCTTCGTAATTTAATTTACTACATTAATATTTAAATAATCAGATTCAAGCCCCAAATGTCCCACATAAGGTGCTGAACACAGAATTCATAAGGTGCTGTGTGCAATGTTCTGAAGGTGCTGAACACAGTGTTCTCAAGGTGCTGTGTACAATGTTCTCAATGCGCTGTATTCAGTGATCTCAATGAGCTGTATTATTTTTTTTTGAGATATATACAAGAGTTGTTACATTCTTGTACAGCCACTAGTATGCGTAGCGTTTCGGGCAGGTCCTTGGAATACGATCCCCGCCGCGAAGAATCGTTGTTACAACGAAGTACCCATTTCACTGTTGAGTTAAACAGAGGCTACAGTTAAGGATTTGCGCCCAGTAAATCTTCCCCGGCCAGGATACGATATTTATATTTATACAGTATATATATATATATATATATATATATATATATTACAGGATATTTAATGTTCTCAAGGTGCTGTATATTATATTCTCAACGTGCGGTACATAATGTTCTCAAGATCCTGTATACAATATTCTTAAGATGTTATATACAATGTTCTCAAGGCGCTATATACAATATGTTCTCAAGGTGCTGTATACAATGTTCTTAAGGTGCGGTATGCAATGTTCTCAAGGTGCTGTATACAATGTTATCAAAGTGCTGTATACAATATTCTCAAGGTGCTGTATACAATGTTTTTAAGGTGCTGTATACAATTTTTCAAGGAGCAAGATACAATGTTTTCATAATGTTGTATGCAATATTCTCAGGGTTATGAATATAATGTTTTAAAAGGGCTGAATATAACGTTCTCAAGGTGGATAATACAATGTTCTCAGGGTGCTGTATACACTGTTCTCAAGGAGCTGAATATAATGTTCTCAACGTGGAGAATACAATGTTCAAATAATGCTAAGTAAAATGTTCTCATAGAGATGAATACATCGTTCCTAAGGCGCTGCATACAATGTTAGCATTGTGGAGAATACAATGTTCTCATTGTGCTGGTATTCGGTGTTCTCATAAAGTTGTATAAAACGTTCAATATTAATGCAATAATAACACCTGAATACAAGGTGTTGTATACAATAGTGCTGTATACAATGTTCTCAAGGTGATGAATACAATGTTCTCAAGGTGATGAATACAATGTTCTCAAGGTTCTACATACATTGTTCTCAAGGAACCGTATGCAATAGTCTCAAAGTGCTGTTTTAAAGAGTTCTCAAGGTTCTGTATACAGAGTTCTCAAGGTGTTCTATAGAATGTTCACAAGATGTTGTATACAACGTTCTCAAGGCAGCATCACCGACCACGACAGCATCTATCTATACATCCTAAGGGGGATGTATAGAATGTTCATAAGGTGTTGTATACAATGTTCTCAAGGTACTGTATTGAATGTTCCCAAGGTGTTGCATAGTTCTCAAAGTGCCGTATAGAATGTTTTCAAGGTATTGAATACAATATTCTCAGGGAGCTTTTTATTAAATGTTCTCAAGGTGCTGTATACAATGTTCTCAAGGTTCTGTATACAGTTTGTTCAAGGTACTGAATACAATGTTCTCAAGGTGCTGAGTATATTGTTCTCAAAAATGGAGAATACAATGTTCTCATGGTGCTGTATACAATGTTTTCATAGAGTTGAGTTCTTACGGTGATGTATACTTCGTTCCTAAGGTGATATATATACAATGTTCTCATGGTGAAGAATACAATGTTCTCAAGATGTTGATACAATGTTCACAAAGTGCTGTATCCAGAGTTCTCAAGGTTCTGTATACAATGTTCCCAAGGTGCTGTATACAATGTTCTCAAAGTGCTGTATACAGAGTTCTCAAGGTGCTGTGTACAATGTTCTCAAGATGCTGTATACATTGTTCTCAAGATGCTGTATACAATGTTCTCCAGGTGGGTGCTGAATTCATTGTTCTCAAGGTGACTTAAACAATGTTCTCAAGGTGCTGTATAAAATGTTCTCAAGATGCTGTATACAATGTTCTTAAGGTGCTGTGTACAGAGATCATCAGGTTCTGTATACGATGATCTCAAGTTTTTGCATACATTGCTTTCAAGGTGCCGTATGCAATGTTATCATGAGGTTATCTTGAGATGGTTTCGGGGCTTTAGTGTCCCCGCGGCCCGGTCCTTCACCAGGCCTCCACCCCCAGGACGCAGCCCGTGACAGCTGACTAACTCCCAGGTACCTATTTTACTGCTAGGTAACAGGGGAATAGGGTGAAAGAAACTCTGCCCATTGTTACTCGCCGGCGCCCGGGATCGAACTCGGGACCACAAGAGCACAAGTCCAGTATGCTGTCCGTTCGGCCGACCGGCTCCCATAGGTGCTGTATACAGAGTTCTTAAGGTTCTCTAAATTATGATCTCTAAATGCTATATACAATGTTCTCAGTTTTCTGTATACAATGTTGTCAATGTGCTGTATACAATGTTCTCAATGTGCTGAATACAATGTTTTCAACGTTTTGTATGCAATGTTCTCAACATGCTGTATATACTGTTCTCATGGTGATGTAAATAATTTTTTTAGGCTGTGAACACAATGTTTTCATTGCGCTGTATAAAAAGTTCTCATGAAGCTGTATACAATGTTCTCAAGGTGCTGTGTACAATGTTCTCAAGGTCCTGTATATAGAATTCTCATGGTTCTGTATACAATGTTCTCAAGGCACTGTATAGAATGTTCTGAAAGTGCTGTCTACAATGTTCTAAAGGTGCTTTATACATTATTCTCAAGATACTGTATACAATGTTCTCAAGGTTGGGTATGCAATGTTCTCAAGTTGCTGTATTTAGAGTTCTCAAGGTTCTGTATACAATTCTCTCAAGATGTTGTATAGAATGTTCTCAGGGTGTTATATACACTGTTCTCAAAGTGCAGTATACAATGTTCTCGAGGTGCAGTATACAATGTTCTCAAAGTGATGTATAGAATGTTCTCAAGGTTTTCTATACAATGTTCACAAGGTGCTGTATTCAATTTTCTCAAGGTGCAGTATACAATGTTCTCGAGGTGCAGTATACAATGTTATCAAAGTGATGTAAAGAATGTTCTCAAAGTTTTCTATACAATGTTCACAAGGTGCTGCATTTAATTTTCCCAAGGTGCTGTATTTGGAGTTCTTCAGGTTCTGTATACAATGATCTCAAGGCTCTGCATAGATTGTTCTCAAGATTCCGTATGCAATGTTCTTAGGGTGATGTATACAGATTTCTCAAGGTTCTGTATACAATGTGCTCAATGTAGTGTATACAATGTTCTCAAGATACTGTATAGAATGTTTTCGTGGTGCTGAATACAATGTCCTCAATGTTCTGCATATTCTGTTCTCATGGTGCTTTGTACAATGTTCTCAAGGTGCAGTAAACAATGCTTTCAAGGTGCTGAATTCCACGTCCTCAACGTGCTGTATATACTGTTTTCATGGTGCTCTATACAATGTTCCCCAAGGTGGAGAAATTTTTTTTTATGGTTTTGTAAGCAATGTTCTCATAGAGTTGAATACATAGTTCCTAAGGCGCTGTATTCAATGTGCTCAACGTGCTTTATACAAAATTCTTATGTTGCTGTATACAGCGTTCTACTGGCTCTATATACAATGTTCTTAAGGTTCTGCATACATAGTTCTCAAGGCTCTGAATAGAATGTTCTCAAGATGCTGTATAGAATGTTCTCAAAGAATTGAATACAATGTTCTTAAGATGCTGTTTATTCAATGTTCTCAAGGTGCTGTAGACAATGTTCTCAAGGTGCAGTTAACAATGTTTTCAAGGAGCTGTATGATATGCTCTCAGGGTGCTGTATACAATGTTCCCCAAGGTGCTAAAATATAATGTTCTAAAGGTGCGGTATACAGTTTGCTCAAGATGCTGAATACAATGTTCTCAAGGTGCTGAGTATATTGTGTTGAAAAGTGGAGTATACAATGTTCTCATGGTGCTGTATACAATGTTCTCATGGTGCTGTATACAATGTTCTCATGGTGCTGTATACAATGTTTTGAATGTACCGCTTACAATGTTTTCAAAGTGCTGAATACAATGTTCTCAATGTTCAGTACACAATATTCTCATGGTGCTGTATACAATGTTTTCAAGTGGCAGTAAATAATGCTTTTAAGGTGCTGAATTCAATGTTCTTAAGGAGCTGTATACAAACCTCTCAACATGCTGAATATACTGTTCTCATGTGCTGTAAACAATTTTTTCAGGCTGTGTATACAACGTTTTCATTGCGCTGTATACAAAGTTCTCATGGAGCTGCATACATTGTTCAAAAGGTGCTGTTTACAATGTTCTCAAGGTGCTGTATAGAATATTCTCAAGGTTCGGCAAACATTGTTTTCAAGGTGCCGTATGGCATGTTCTCAAGGTGCCGTATGGCATGTTCTCAAGGTGATGTATACAATGTTCTCAAAGTATTGTATACAATGTTTTTTAGGTGCTGTATAAAATGTACTCAAAGTATTCTCTGCAATGTTTTCAAGATTCTCTATACAATGTTCTCAAGGTGATGAATATAATTTTTTCAAGTTGGAGATTACATTGTGCTCATGGTGCTAAATAGAATGTTCTCATAGAGTTCAAAACATCGTTCCTAAGGGGGATGTATACAATGTTCTCATGGTGGAGAATACAATGTTCTCATGGTGGAGAATACACTGTTCTCATTGTGCTGTATTCAATGTTCTCATAGATTTGTATACAACGTTCGTAAGGTGCTGAAAACAATATTCTCATGGTGCTGTATACAATGTTGTCAATGTGCTGTATACAATGTTCTCAAGGTGTTGAAAACAATGTTCTCAATTTGTTGTATACAATGTTCTCAAGGTGCTATATACAATGTTCACAAGATTCTGTATTCAATGATCTCAAGGTGCTGTATAGAATGTTCTAAACGGTTGTATACAATGTTCTCAAGGTGCCATATGCAATGTTTTTACGATACTGGATACAATGTTCTCAAGTTGATGTATACAATGTTCTCTAGGTTCTGTATACAATGTTCTCAAGGTGCTGTATAGAATGCTCTCAAGGTGTTGTATGCAATGTTCTCAAGGTGCTGTCTACAATGTTTCCAAGGTGCTGTATACTGCACTGTATAGAATGCTCCCAAGGTGTTGTATACAATGTTCACAAGGTACTTTATACAATGTTCTCAAGTTGCAGTATACAATGCTTTCAACGTGATGTATACAATATTCGGAAGGTGCTGTAAACAATGCTTTCAACGTGATGTATACAATATTCGGAAGGTGCTGTAAACAATGTTCTCATTGTGCTGTATACAGAGTTCACCAGGATCTGTATACGATGTTCACATCGTTTTGCATACATTGTTCTCAAGGTGCCGTATGTAATGTTCTACAGGTGCTGTATACAGAGTTCTCAAGGTGCTATATACAATGTTCCCAAGGTGCCGTATACAATGTTCTCAATTTACTGTTTACAATGTTCTAAATGTGCTGAATGCAATGTTCTCAAAGATCTGCGTATATTGTTCTTAAGATGCCGTATGTAATAATCTGAAAGTGCTGTATACAAAGTCCTCAAGGTTCTGTATATAGCGTTCTCAAGGTGATGTATATAGTGTTCTCAAGGTGATGTATATAATGTTATCGAGGTGCTGTAAAAAAAAGGCTTTCAAGGTGCTGTATGCAATATTCCCAAGATGCTGTATACAATGTTCTCAAGGTGCAGTATACAATGCTTTCAAGATTCTGAATTCAATGTTTTGAAGGTGCTGAATACAACGTTCTCAACGTGCTGTATATACTGTTCTCATGGTGCTGTACAATGTTATCAGGGTGTGTGTATACAATGTTTTCATTGCACTGTATGCAATAATCTCATGAAGCTGTATACAATGTTCTCAAGGTGCTGATCACAATGTTCTCAAGATGCTGTTTACAATGTTCTCAAGGTGTTGCATACAATGTCCTCAGGGTGCTGTATGCAATGTCCTCTAGGTGCTGTATACAGAGTTCGCAAGGTACTGTATACAATGTTCTTAAAGTGCTGTATAAAATGTTCTCAAGGTTCTGTCTATAATGTTCTCTAGGTGCTGTATACAATGTTCACCATGTTCTGTACAATGTTCTCAAGGTGCTGAATATAATGTTCTCAAGGTGGAGAATGCAATGTTCTCATGGTGCTGTATACACTGTTCTCATAGAGTTCAATACATCGTTCCTAAGGTGATATATACAATGTTCTCATGGTGGAGAATAAAATGTTCTCATTGTGCTGTATTCAATGTTCTCATTGAGTTGTATACAAAGTTCTTAAGTGGGCTTAACACCAAAAAATGCAATAAATGAAAACTGGTTCGATTTTCATCAATTTTTTCGGGTAGTTATATATGAAATTGGCTTCAACTGGTCCAAGTCGCAATATCGTAGCATAAATAGGAAGGGGTAAACAAATATTGAATTATATGTCAAAAAATTTCCAAAATGTTCAAAAGTTAACATCAAACACAAGTGTCAACTGAAATCATGTTTATGACTCTGAGCTATCACAATAGCTTATAATAAAGTATTTTAATAATTAGTTTTATGCCAATTTTTTTTCCACAAAAGCTAAAATTTAAAAAAAAAAAAAAATTTATCTCATATTTTTTATCTGCCGATTTGCTTGAAACTTAAACACCTTACAAACGTAAGCCTATCTGTAAGGGTGCAAATTTGATATCAACCTTAACCACACAATTTTCTCAGGTGGCAGAATCTTTGACCTCATTTATTGTCAAGTAACATAAAATTGTTCCCTTCTTTTTTTTCCATTTACATGAAATTTACACCTTATATGTAGAATTTACATCACAACACTCTACATTAAACATTTTTTTCTAAGTTCATTTATTGATTTTATAAATATTTGCAAACATGATATAATGGAATATATTTTTGGAGAAATTTGACTACTTGTATTAGTAAAACTAAACATAATTTGGTTAATCCTTCTGATGCAAATCCTTTGATATATGCTAATGTGATAGATGAGCGTCATAAAAATGATTTCATTTCAAACTTGCGGTTTTAGATCCTTATTGAAAATGTCTAAAACTCATTGCAAAAAAATATATTCTCCCTTTTTATTTAGGCTGCGACACTGAAACTTGGATCAACTGCCGCCCGTTTTATATATAACTAGGTAAAAAAGATTGTTCCCAAGGTGTTGTATAGAATGTTCTCAAGGTGTTGTATACAATGTTCTCAAGGTGCTGTATACAATGTGCTGAAGGTTCTGCTTACATTGTTCTCAAGGTGCTGTATGCAATGTTCTCATGGTTCAGTATACAGAGTTTTCCAGGTACTGTATGCAATGTTCTCAGGAGGCAGAATACAATGATCTCAAAGTTCTGCTTACGTTATTCTCAAAGTGCCGTATGCAATGTTCTCATGGTCGAGGACCGGGGAGCCGGTCGGCCGAGCGGACAGCACGCTGGACTTGTGATCCTGTGGTCCTGGGTTCGATCCCAGGCGCCGGCTAGAAACATTGGGCAGAGTTTCTTTCACCCTATGCCCCTGTTACCTAGCAGTAAAATAGGTACCTGGGTGTTAGTCAGCTGTCACGGGCTGCTTTCTGGGGCTGGAGGCCTGGTCGAGGACCGGGCCGAGGGGACACTAAAGAAAAACCCCCGAAATCATCTCAAGATAACCTCAAGATGGTGTTGTATAGAATGTTTTTAATATGTTGAATACAATGTTCTCAAGGTGCTGTATGCAATGTTGTCAAGGTGCGGTATACAATGTCTTCTTGGAGATGTATACAATGTTTTCAAGGTGCTGTACAAAATGTTTTCAAGATGCTGTATGCAATCTTCTCATGGTGCTGTTTACAATGTTCTCAAAGTGCCGCTTACAATGTTCTCAAGGTACTGTATACAAAGTTCTTATGGTTCACAATACAATGTTCTCAGCGTGCTTCTTGAGGTTATCTTGAGATGATTTCGGGGCTTTATTTTCCCCGTGGCCCGGTCCTCGACCAGCCCTCCACCCCCAGGGAGCAGTCCGTGACAGCTGACTAACACCCAGGTACCTATTTTACTGCTAGGTAACAGGGGCATAGGGTGAAAGAAACTCTGCCCATTATTTCTCCCCGGCGCCCGGGATCGAACCCGGGACAACAGGATCACAAGTCCAGTGTGCTGTCCGCTCGGCCGACCGGCTCTCTCGGCCGATCGTGCTGTAAACAACGCTCTCAAGGTATTGTATGCAATGTTCTCTTTGTTCTGTATATAGTGTTCTTAAGGTGCTGTATACAAAGTTCTCAATGTGCTATATATAATGATCCTTTAATTCTGAATACAATGTTTTCTGTAAACAATTTTCTTGTTTGTGCTGAATAAAATGTTTTCGAGTTGCTGAATTCAGTGTTCTCACGGTCCTTTATTAAATGTTATCATCGTGCTCTATACAATTTTCTGAAGGTGCTGTAAACAAAGTTTTGATGGTTTAATTTATAAGGTTCTCATGGTGCTATATAAAATGTTCTCAAAGTGATGGATAGAATGTTCTCAAAGCGCTGAATACAATGTTCTCAAGGTGCTGTATACAATGTTCTCATGGTGCTGTATTCAAGGTTCTCATGATGCTGTATATAAAGTTCTTAAAGTGCTGTATACAATGTTCTCAAGGTGCTCTATACAATGTTCTCAAAGTGTTGTATACAATGTCCTCAAGGTGCCGGACACAATGTTCTGATGGTGCTGTATACAAAGTCCTCAAGGTGCTGTATACAAAATTTTGAAGATGCTGAATACAGTAATACCTGTTTGATACCTGCTAGATTGGGTTCTGGGAGTTCTTCTACTCCCCAAGCCCGGCCCGTTGCCAGGCTTGTCATGTGAAAGTTTGGTCCACTAGGCTGTTGCTTGGAGCGGCCCGCAGGCCCACATATCCACCACAGCCCGGGTGGTCCGGCACTCCTTGAAGAAAACTATCAACTTTTCTCTTGAAGATGTCCACTGTTGTTCCGGCAATATTTCTTATGCTTGCAGGGATGATGTTAAACAACCTTGGACCTCTGATGTTTATAGTGTTCTCTGATTGTGCCTATGGCACCCTTGTTCTTCACTGGTTCTCTTCTGCATTTTCTTCCATATCGTTCACTTCAGTACGTAGAGATCTTACGGGATAGTGTTCTCCAGGTGTTGTATACAATGCTTTGAAGGTACTGTATACAGTGTTCTCAAGGTGTTGTATACAATGTTCTCATGGTGCTGTATTTTTTCTTCATTGTCTCTGATCTTTGACTTTTACTCGTTTGTCATTGACGGATTTTTAATATAAATATTTAGATATACCATGTCTCTTGAAAAAATATTATATACTTTTTATATAATCTTTTATTGTGAGACTGTTGGGGTCAATAGATCAAAATAATATGTACAACTTTCAATGTATCATTAAGCTTAACCTCACCAGGTTACAACTGGGTGTCATTCAGGCCGCAGGTTTTAGTGTCATGTAAAAAAAACTAACAGTGTCCTTCACATTATTTTCAATGTTAATATTATGATTATTTCTTAAATTTTGCACAAAGTAAATTAAATATAATATTTAATAGAATGAAGATTAGATATTATAACTAAGTTGTATAAAATAAGGGATAAAAAGAGCGTGTGTGTGCGTGTGTGGAGTCGCGAACCACGACCCGCAAGGAGGCAGTGGTTCACCCTCACACTCGGCCACCCTGCTCTGACCTCATAATATTCAACACTTATATTTATCATAAATGTGTTCACATTATTATTGTACTCACCAAGCAGTACTCACCTAGTTGTGCTTGCGGGAGTTGAGCTATGGCTCTTTCGTCCCACCTCTCACCGTCAATCTACTGTTGTACAGATTTGTGAGCTTCTCAATCTCCATCATATTTACGTTTGAAACCATGTATGGAGTCATAGTGATCCAGCACATCACTTCCTAGTGCATTCCATTTACTTTCTATTCTGACATTTAAAAAGATTAAGATGATCTTTCTAATGTCTCTGTGGTTCATTTGGGTATTCAGCTTCCGCCTGTGTCCACTTGTGCGTGTACCACCCGTGTTAAATAATCGATCCTTGTCTACCCTCTATATTCCATTGAGAATTTTGTATGTGGTGATCATGTCTCTCTAAGCTCTTCTGTCTTCCTGCGCCGCGAGGTGCAGTTCACGCAGCCTTTCCTCATAACTCATGCCTCTTTGTTCTCGGACTATCCAAGTGGCATACCTCTGAACTTTTCCCAGCTCCGGCTTGTACTCACTTAGTTGTGCTTGCGGGGGTGCTTTTGGTGTTTGACAATGTATGGACTCCATGCTGGGGCCCGCATACTCCAGGATTGGCCTTACAAATGTGATATACAAGGTTCTGAAGGATTTATTTCACAGGTTTCTGAAGGTCGTTTCGATGTTAGCCAGCCTCGCATACGCCGCCGATGTTATTATTTTGATGTGGGCTTCATGAAACAGGTTTGGCTGTATACAATGTTCTCATGGTGCTTTATACAGTGTTCTTAAAGTGATTTATTCAATGTTCTCAACGTGCTATATTCAATGTCTCAAGGTCCTGTATACAATGATTTCATGGCGCTGAATACAATGTTCTCATGGTGATGTATACAATGCTCTCATAGATGTGTATGCATTGTTCTGAAGGTGCTGTATACAATATTCTCAAGGTGCTGTATACAATATTCTCAAGGTGCTGTATTCAGTGTTCTCTAAGTGCTGGATACAATGTTCTTAAAGTGATACAAAACATTTGGGTATGTTTGGTGAAAATTGTCTTAAATTAGGTTGAATTTAGGTGGGACAGCATAAATTTCGTCAACTTTAATCAAATCTAGCTTAGAATGTGCTAGGTCAGGTTAGGTAAGGTTATGTAGCGTAGGATGGAATAAGTGAAAATGTGGATAAAAGTGGGTTTTAGCCATGCTATGATACAAAACATTTGGTTATATTTGGTGGAAATTGTCTTACATTAGGTTGAATTTAGGTGGGATTACTTAAATTTCGCCAACCTTAACCAAATCTGACTTTGGATATGCTAGGTCAGATCAGGGGAGGTTGTATAGGGTAGGATATATAATATCTAAGGGGTAATGAACTAGTTTGTTCATAAAATTGTGTAAATTTACCTATTTGGGGTTCGAGCTATAGCTAATTCATGTAATGCATGGACATAAGTGACATAGGCTTGTATGTGACGATATGGGATGCTTAAATTTAGTTAGTTTATCTTTTGCTAGGTTGAATTTAGTTAAATTTGTGTAGTATAAGTATACTAAATATGGGTGACATAATTGAGAGGATGTAACAAAGGGTATTAATAAGGCATTAAACACAATGGACATATGCAAGATGAAATAGTTTATCATTAATAATGTTGAAACATTTATGGAAAATGCATGTGTGTTTTGTATATTGAGCTCATAGGATGTCAGACGTAAAATTCTTAAATGGGAAACTCTGACTTTATTCGGATAATTTTTGGTTAAACACAGTATATTATAAATGATGACCTAAACATACCTAGAAAAATATGATGCAAATCGTGTATGGATTGTCCAAATTGGGTGTGATCGTATTTGTACAAATGGCACAATGATTATAATTGTGCACATTGTGTAATAATTGTATATGTTTTGTAAATGCTTTTGTGGGAATTGTGTAGTTGTGTATTTAATGTGTGTGTGCTAGATGTGTATTGTTCGTATTTATGCAAGTTGTGTATTGAATATATTTGGGCAAGTTGTGTATTAATTTTGTATATGATGTAATTATATTGTTAGAATTTGTGCTAGTTGTGTATTTTAGGTTTTTGTCGCAGTTGTGTATTTGTGCTGGATATGTATTTTGTTACATTTATGTAAGTTGTGTAATAATTATGAAAGATGTATAACAATTGTGCAAGTTGTGTATTAATTGCGCATTTTGTGTATTAATTGCGCATGTTGTGGAATTATATATGGATGAATTGTGTATTTGCACCTGTTGTGTATTGATTGTCATTGTGCAAGTTGTGCAATTAAATAACAAGTTTTAATGTATTAATTGTGCACAGATGTTTATTAATCACATAAGATGTGTATTAATTGTCCATGTTTTATAATAATTTTGTGCGAATAATGCATTTATGCAAATTGTGTTTTTAACTGCTTAAGTGGAACTGATGCAACTGTAATTTTTATGCGAATTGTGTATTTGTGTAAGTTCTGCATATGTAATCTGAAAAAATAGATCTTCATGTGCAAGTGTGAAAGTGTATTTTTGGTTTATGAGACAATGTTTGGGTATTTTGTGAAACTTATGTTTGTGAAATTCTGAAATTTAGTGAAACGCATTTTGATTGTCTGAATGTATAAGCAATTTGCTATATTTGACAAATAACATACTCTGTGTAAATGTTATACTTCGAGTGTACTTGCAATATTTGTATAAATGGTATATTTTTTGTATGCAACTGACATATTTTGTATGTTATTTACATATTTTACCTATAAATGAGATATTTTTTGTGTGAATGACATATTTTGTGTGCAAATGGTATATTTTGTGAGTAAATTATATATTTTGTGCATAAAGGGCATGTTTGTTGTGTAAATTATGTTTATTTCTGTATAAAATGGAATATTTGTGTGGATATGCTTTGTGCGTAAATGCTATATTGAGTGTATATGTGTATGTGTTTTATACTGCGTGTTTTTTATTTTGTGTACTTTTTGTGTAAGTACAAGTGTTGCATTTGGTGTTAATGATGTTAAATGATTATATTTTAGTGCGCCTTATCACAACCTTAGCTTTTATTAATAATTAGTAATATTTATTTAAATGGGCTTTAAACACGCTGGTTTATCCATATGAATAGTATGTAGGTGGGTATTTATTCATGTAATTACAATATTCGATGTGTTAGAATATAATAGGGAATTCAATAATATTTTAGACTTGCTTCAATAATATGGATATATTGCTGATTGGTATGCATTAATATGAATTAGCAGTACAAAAATTTAAGATTACTTGGGTTCAATGAGCTGTGGGGGTTACTGAAATCATGATCATAATACAGTATCAGGGATTAATATGGTATAAATTACATCTGATTACTGGGGCAAATGGTTTCAAAAACAGGCTATTCTCTAAGCATGTATGGGCTGTGGAGCATGTGTAGGTATGTATGTATGTATATGTGACAGTTGGTTTAGAAACAAGTTGGCTGATTTCCTTAGCAAGATTAGGATTTTTGAGAACCAGAAATGATTACCCTGTGAATATACTGGCTAGGATGCAGCTGAACTGCCAGATGGATGAATTGCGGTGCGACATTTGGGCAACTATTTGATGGATGGGAGGATAGTTTACTAACCAATGAACATAGCTACTAATCCGCTAAGCTGCCAGACGTACGATTCTGCTTAAATCGTGGTACGACAATTGAGTAGCTATTTGGTTTGAACATCAATGCATAATGAATAATTACAGTTGTAGATGACTAGCATTTGAATACAGGTATTAGAATGCTGAGTTGCTAGATGTATGCTAACCACCTGTGGAATATAGTGTACAATTCATCTACAGTGATAAGTAACCGCTGTTGCTGTCGGTGAATTACCCTGATTTGATATGATAGAGAAGCTGGAATAGAACTACCTTGCAAATTACCAAGCACTAAGTTTGCTATGTCCGTCATATGCAATATTATGCTTGTTCCCATTGCATTTTTTGTTAAACTAGAATGTAAACTTTTATTACCAATAAAAATAATACAACTGTATGATATATATGTTCTTAAATCTGTGATGAGGAGGTTAGGTTGGGATGGATAATTTAGCCATTTTTTAACATTTGTATATTATATGTTAATAAAAACATATAATATACTACTTAAATAAGTAGGATGCCAAGGCCTCATTGTGCTTCTTGTGACGTCACTCACAGTTAAAAAGTCAGGTCGCCGTTAGCCAGTCACACATCTTTGTTAGTGTGAGGCATTATTAATCCCTCACTAAACCCGCTTTTGTGACGTCATGCGCCGCTTAAACAACGGATCTAATTACTATAGAATGCTTTTGTTTATTATAGGTTAGGTTACGTTGGTTTGGTAGGGTTGAAGAATTGAATATAAAAAAAAATATGAGCAATGAAACAATGAGCCAAGATATGAGTGGATACAAGGCATCATGGCATAGCCTGTGATGACACTTACCGAGAACAGTTGAGCTATTAAGAGATTAAGGGAATGTGCTAATGAGAGGTGGGGACCCTCCTTGGAACTGCTTGTGACGTCATGGAAGGCTGAAAGCATCGTACCCCATTGGTGATCAGACCTCATTGGGGATGATGACGTTTTATTAAGGTATGGAGATCAGATTGAAGAATCTTTATGCAGAGGAATCTTCTGCAGAAGGCCTATTTTACACATATGAAGTAGCTCTTATAAATATGTACAATGAATGAGTATTTTGAGTGGGAATAGATGGGTATATGTTACAGAAGAGGGTGGTGGCATGTTTTTGAACGATTATGAGACGTATACAGGACAATCAGTGTGGGAGGAATTACATAAATATATCTGAGTGATGGTGTAGCTTGTTTTGAAAAATTATATAATAACATATATTCGCATATACTTGGAGACTTCAACATGAATTCAGTAGTATTCCCATGTCTGGGTCTGTTTCATAGGAATGGCAGATGTGGATTTTCATTTTATTTCCAATGCATGATAAACGATCCTTGAAGAAAGATTGACAAAGCTTAAATTCTTTAGAAAGGCGAAGAATTAGGGGATGACATGATAGAGGTGTGCAAGTGGATGAATGTATATAACAAAGGGGATATTAATAGAGTATAAAAAGTATTAACACGAGACAGAACACGAAACAATGGATATAAATTGGATACGATAAGATTTAGGAAAAGACCTGAGTAAATACTGGTTCGGAAACAGGGTTGAACTCATTTCTTATGTTCAATATGCAATCTTAGCTACAAAATGATGTTAGAAAAGGGGAAACAATATGGAAATACCTCATTAAGGAAAAGGAGCTTATTATGGAAAGATTAGGATGACATCATTGTACATTAGGCTCGACAGAAGGCAGCCTTTTAATCCCCCTTGACATAAATATTGAAAATGGGAATATATATACGTTAATAGAAAACAGACTTATTCAGGAAGATAAAGATTGACTGACGTTATTGACCATTAACGATATCTGTGCAGGGTCACCGAGGTAACGAAAATAAAGTGCGACGAAAGGCGGCGTTTTAATCCCCTTGACATATATATTGAAAATGGGAATAAGTACACCATAACAGAAAACGGTCCTATACAAAGAAGATGAAGACTGGATGACGTCACTGACCATTAACAATGTCTGTGTAGAGTTATTGAGGCGACGAAATTTTGGGATGACTGGAAGCGGCCGTTTAATCCCCTTGAGCGAAATGACAGGGACTACGAGGATACATTTTAATTCCCATTTTGGAAAATAATACATGATTGAAGGCACCAGTTGACAAACAATATGGAAAAAACACCCTCTATGCTACGAGGAGTCGTTGGAAAAAATGAAAAAAACCTGATGCTACGAGGGGCCGTTGGGAAAACCAAAACGGCCCCCTCGTTGTGCCTATTTCCACTACTGATCACCACATACAAAATTTTCAGGGAAAAGAACATGAATTGGCTAGGACAGATTATTACACATGGTTGGTACACACACACAAGGGGACACAGGTGGAAGCTGAATACGCAAATGAGCCACAGAGACATTATAAATAACGTTTTCAGTGTCCGAGTGGATAGTAAATGGAATGCATTACAAGTGATGTGGTAGAGGCTGACTCCA
Organism: Procambarus clarkii; assembly: GCF_040958095.1. Classification (NCBI taxonomy): domain Eukaryota; kingdom Metazoa; phylum Arthropoda; class Malacostraca; order Decapoda; family Cambaridae; genus Procambarus; species Procambarus clarkii. The sequence continues at coordinate 7,891,330 of NC_091160.1, read as the reverse complement.
TACACAGTTTTAAACATAGATATAAAAAAGCTCAAATAGGCTCAGGAATCAAGTCAGTTGATTGACAGTTGAATGGCGAGACCAAGGAGCCACAGATCAACCCACGCAAGCACAACTAGGTGAGTACAAGCCACAACGAAACAATCGCATAAGTGAGACGACCCCACGACCGTCTGCCTGACTCAACGATTGTCTGAACGACCCCACGAACGTCTGGCCGACCCCACGACAATGTGGATGACCCCAAGACTGTCTAGATGACCCCTACAACCGCCAGAACGACTCCATGACTGTCTGGACGACCCCCCGAATGTCTGGATGACCCTACGACCGTCTGAACGACCCTACGACTTTCTAGATGACCCTATGGCTGTCTGGACGACCCAACGTTCTTCAGGACGACCCCGCGACTATGTGGATGTCCCCACGACTGTCTGGATGTCCCCACGACTGTCTGGACGACCCCACGACTGTCTGGACGGCCCAACGACTGTCTGGATGACCCTACGACTGTCTGGATGACCCTCGACTTTCTGGACGACCTACGACTTCCTGGATGACCCCCGACTGTTTGGATGACCCTCGACTGTCTGGATGACCCCCGACTGTCTGGATGACCCTCGACTGTCTGGATGACCCCGACTGTCTGGACGACACCGTCTAGTCTTCAGATGTAAAGTATCTCGAACACATGACTAAAACGTCTTCCAGGACCCGTCCACAGCACTAATATTACTCCAGACCTCTACCATCTGGCCCTGAAGGACCCGTCCACAGCACTAATATTACTCCAGACCTCTACCATCTGGCCCTGAAGGACCCGTCCACAGCACTAATATTACTCCAGACCTCTACCATCTGGCCCTGAAGGACCCGTCCACAGCACTAATATTACTCCAGACCTCTAACATCTGGCCCTGAAGGACCCGTCCACAGCACTAATATTACTCCAGACCTCTACCATCTGGCCCTGAAGGACCTGTCCACAGCACTAATATTACTCCAGACCTCTACCATCTGGCCCTGAAGGACGCTTCCACAGCACTAATATTACTCCAGACCTCTACCATCTTGCCCTGAAGGACCCGTCCACAGCATTAATATTACTCCAGACCTCTACCACCTGGCCCTGAAGGACCCGTCCACAGCACTAATATTACTCCAGACCTCTACCATCTTGCCCTGAAGGACCCGTCCACAGCACTAATATTACTCCAGACCTCTACCACCTGGCACTGAAGGACCCGTCCACAGCACTAATATTACTCCAGACCTCTACCATCTGGCCATGAAGGACCCGTCCACAGCACTAATATTACTCCAGACCTCTACCATCTGGCCCTGAAGGACCCGACCACAGCACTAATATTACTCCAGACCTCTACCATCTGGCCCTGAAGGACCCGTCCACAGCACTAACATTACTCCAGACCTCTAACATCTGGCCCTGAAGGACCCATCCACAGCACTAATATTACTCCAGACCTCTACCATCTGGCCCTGAAGGACCCGTCCACAGCACTAATATTACTCCAGACCTCTACCATCTGGCCCTGAAGGACCCATCCACAGCACTAATATTACTCCAGACCTCTACCATCTGGCCCTGAAGGACCCATCCACAGCACTAATATTACTCCAGACCTCTACCATCTGGCCCTGAAGGACCCGTCCACAGCACTAATATTACTCCAGATCTCTACCATCTGGCCCTGAAGGACCGACCCGTCCACAGCACTAACATTACTCCAGACCTCTACCATCTGGCCCTGAAGGACCCGTCCACAGCACTAACATTACTCCAGACCTCTAACATCTGGCCATGAAGGACCCGTCACCACAGACCACAGCACCAATATTATTCAAGACCTCTACAATTACTTGTTCAATTTCAAAGTAAGATTACAATTACTCCGTATTGTAATCTGACAGTGAAAACAGTTTCACTGTCAAGTTGACATGACCTATATAAAACCAAATTTATAAATAGGTCATGTACCAACTATGAACAGTGAAACTGTTTTCACTGTCAGATTACAATACGGAGTAATTGTAATCTTACTTTGAAATTGAACAAGTAATTGTAGAGGTCTTGAATAATATTGGTGCTGTGGTCTGTGGTGACGGGTCCTTCATGGCCAGATGTTAGAGGTCTGGAGTAATGTTAGTGCTGTGGACGGGTCCTTCAGGGCCAGATGGTAGAGGTCTGGAGTAATGTTAGTGCTGTGGACGGGTCGGTCCTTCAGGGCCAGATGGTAGAGATCTGGAGTAATATTAGTGCTGTGGACGGGTCCTTCAGGGCCAGATGGTAGAGGTCTGGAGTAATATTAGTGCTGTGGATGGGTCCTTCAGGGCCAGATGGTAGAGGTCTGGAGTAATATTAGTGCTGTGGATGGGTCCTTCAGGGCCAGATGGTAGAGGTCTGGAGTAATATTAGTGCTGTGGACGGGTCCTTCAGGGCCAGATGGTAGAGGTCTGGAGTAATATTAGTGCTGTGGATGGGTCCTTCAGGGCCAGATGTTAGAGGTCTGGAGTAATGTTAGTGCTGTGGACGGGTCCTTCAGGGCCAGATGGTAGAGGTCTGGAGTAATATTAGTGCTGTGGTCGGGTCCTTCAGGGCCAGATGGTAGAGGTCTGGAGTAATATTAGTGCTGTGGACGGGTCCTTCATGGCCAGATGGTAGAGGTCTGGAGTAATATTAGTGCTGTGGACGGGTCCTTCAGTGCCAGGTGGTAGAGGTCTGGAGTAATATTAGTGCTGTGGACGGGTCCTTCAGGGCAAGATGGTAGAGGTCTGGAGTAATATTAGTGCTGTGGACGGGTCCTTCAGGGCCAGGTGGTAGAGGTCTGGAGTAATATTAATGCTGTGGACGGGTCCTTCAGGGCAAGATGGTAGAGGTCTGGAGTAATATTAGTGCTGTGGAAGCGTCCTTCAGGGCCAGATGGTAGAGGTCTGGAGTAATATTAGTGCTGTGGACAGGTCCTTCAGGGCCAGATGGTAGAGGTCTGGAGTAATATTAGTGCTGTGGACGGGTCCTTCAGGGCCAGATGTTAGAGGTCTGGAGTAATATTAGTGCTGTGGACGGGTCCTTCAGGGCCAGATGGTAGAGGTCTGGAGTAATATTAGTGCTGTGGACGGGTCCTTCAGGGCCAGATGGTAGAGGTCTGGAGTAATATTAGTGCTGTGGACGGGTCCTTCAGGGCCAGATGGTAGAGGTCTTGAGTAATATTAGTGCTGTGGACGGGTCCTGGAAGACGTTTTAGTCATGTGTTCGAGATACTTTACATCTGAAGACTAGACGGTGTCGTCCAGACAGTCGGGGTCATCCAGACAGTCGAGGGTCATCCAGACAGTCGGGGGTCATCCAGACAGTCGAGGGTCATCCAAACAGTCGGGGGTCATCCAGGAAGTCGTAGGTCGTCCAGAAAGTCGAGGGTCATCCAGACAGTCGTAGGGTCATCCAGACAGTCGTTGGGCCGTCCAGACAGTCGTGGGGTCGTCCAGACAGTCGTGGGGACATCCAGACAGTCGTGGGGACATCCACATAGTCGCGGGGTCGTCCTGAAGAACGTTGGGTCGTCCAGACAGCCATAGGGTCATCTAGAAAGTCGTAGGGTCGTTCAGACGGTCGTAGGGTCATCCAGACATTCGGGGGGTCGTCCAGACAGTCATGGAGTCGTTCTGGCGGTTGTAGGGGTCATCTAGACAGTCTTGGGGTCATCCACATTGTCGTGGGGTCGGCCAGACGTTCGTGGGGTCGTTCAGACAATCGTTGAGTCAGGCAGACGGTCGTGGGGTCGTCTCACTTATGCGATTGTTTCGTTGTGGCTTGTACTCACCTAGTTGTGCTTGCGTGGGTTGATCTGTGGCTCCTTGGTCTCGCCATTCAACTGTCAATCAACTGACTTGATTCCTGAGCCTATTTGAGCTTTTTTATATCTATGTTTAAAACTGTGTATGGAGTCAGCCTCTACCACATCACTTGTAATGCATTCCATTTACTATCCACTCGGACACTGAAAACGTTATTTATAATGTCTCTGTGGCTCATTTGCGTATTCAGCTTCCACCTGTGTCCCCTTGTGTGTGTGTACCAACCATGTGTAATAATCTGTCCTAGCCAATCATGTTCTTTTCCCTGAAAATTTTGTATGTGGTGATCAGTAGTGGAAATAGGCACAACGAGGGGGCCGTTTTGGTTTTCCCAACGGCCCCTCGTAGCATCAGGTTTTTTTCATTTTTTCCAACGACTCCTCGTAGCATAGAGGGTGTTTTTTCCATATTGTTTGTCAACTGGTGCCTTCAATCATGTATTATTTTCCAAAATGGGAATTAAAATGTATCCTCGTAGTCCCTGTCATTTCGCTCAAGGGGATTAAACGGCCGCTTCCAGTCATCCCAAAATTTCGTCGCCTCAATAACTCTACACAGACATTGTTAATGGTCAGTGACGTCATCCAGTCTTCATCTTCTTTGTATAGGACCGTTTTCTGTTATGGTGTACTTATTCCCATTTTCAATATATATGTCAAGGGGATTAAAACGCCGCCTTTCGTCGCACTTTATTTTCGTTACCTCGGTGACCCTGCACAGATATCGTTAATGGTCAATAACGTCAGTCAATCTTTATCTTCCTGAATAAGTCTGTTTTCTATTAACGTATATATATTCCCATTTTCAATATTTATGTCAAGGGGGATTAAAAGGCTGCCTTCTGTCGAGCCTAATGTACAATGATGTCATCCTAATCTTTCCATAATAAGCTCCTTTTCCTTAATGAGGTATTTCCATATTGTTTCCCCTTTTCTAACATCATTTTGTAGCTAAGATTGCATATTGAACATAAGAAATGAGTTCAACCCTGTTTCCGAACCAGTATTTACTCAGGTCTTTTCCTAAATCTTATCGTATCCAATTTATATCCATTGTTTCGTGTTCTGTCTCGTGTTAATACTTTTTATACTCTATTAATATCCCCTTTGTTATATACATTCATCCACTTGCACACCTCTATCATGTCATCCCCTAATTCTTCGCCTTTCTAGAGAATTTAAGCTTTGTCAATCTTTCTTCAAAGGATCGTTTATCATGCATTGGAAATAAAATGAAAATCCACATCTGCCATTCCTATGAAACAGATCCCAGACATGGGAATACTACTGAATTCATGTTGAAGTCTCCAAGTATATGCGAATATATGTTATTATATAATTTTTCAAAACAAGCTACACCATCACTCAGATATATTTATGTAATTCCTCCCACACTGATTAGTCCTGTATACGTCTCATAATCGTTCAAAAACATGCCACCACCCTCTTCTGTAACATATACCCATCTATTCCCACTCAAAATACTCATTCATTGTACATATTTATAAGAGCTACTTCATATGTGTAAAATAGGCCTTCTGCTAGAAGATTCCTCTGCATAAAGATTCTTCAATCTGATCTCCATACCTTAATAAAACTGTCATCATCCCCAATGAGGTCTGATCACCTAATGGGGTACGATGCTTTCAGCCTTCCATGACGTCACAAGCGGTTCCAAGGAGGGTTCCCACCTCTCATTAGCACAATCCCTTAATCTCTTAATAGCTCAACTGTTCTCGGTAAGTGTCATCACAGGCTATGCCATGATGCCTTGTATCCACTCATATCTTGGCTCATTGTTTCATTGTTCATATTTTTTTTTTATATTCAATTCTTCAACCCTACCAAACCAACGTAACCTAACCTATAATAAACAAAAGCATTCTATAGTAATTAGATCCGTTGTTTAAGCGGCGCATGACGTCACAAAAGCGGGTTTAGTGAGGGATTAATAATGCCTCACACTAACAAAGATGTGTGACTGGCTAACGGCGACCTGACTTTTTAACTGTGAGTGACGTCACAAGAAGCACAATGAGGCCTTGGCATCCTACTTATTTAAGTAGTATATTATATGTTTTTATTAACATATAATATACAAATGTTAAAAAATGGCTAAATTATCCATCCCAACCTAACCTCCTCATCACAGATTTAAGAACATATATATCATACAGTTGTATTATTTTTATTGGTAATAAAAGTTTACATTCTAGTTTAACAAAAAATGCAATGGGAACAAGCATAATATTTCATATGACGGACATAGCAAACTTAGTGCTTGGTAATTTGCAAGGTAGTTCTATTCCAGCTTCTCTATCATATCAAATCAGGGTAATTCACAGACAGCAACAGCGGTTACTTATCACTGTAGATGAATTGTACACTATATTCCACAGGTGGTTAGCATACATCTAGCAACTCAGCATTCTAATACCTGTATTCAAATGCTAGTCATCTACAACTGTAATTATTAATTATGCATTCATGTTCAAATCAAATAGCTACTCAATTGTCGTACCACGATTTAAGCAGAATCGTACGTCTGGCAGCTTAGCGGATTAGTAGCTATGTTCATTGGTTAGTAAACTATCCTCCCATCCATCAAATAGTTGCCCAAATGTCGCACCGCAATTCATCCATCTGGCAGTTCAGCTGCATCCTAGCCAGTATATTCACAGGGTAATCATTTCTGGTTCTCAAAAATCCTAATCTTGCTAAGGAAATCAGCCAACTTGTTTCTAAACCAACTGTCACATATACATACATACATACCTACACATGCTCCACAGCCCATACATGCTTAGAGAATAGCCTGTTTTTGAAACCATTTGCCCCAGTAATCAGATGTAATTTATACCATATTAATCCCTGATATGTATTATGATCATGATTTCAGTAACCCCCACAGCTCATTGAACCCAAGTAATCTTAAATTTTTGTACTGCTAATTCATATTAATGCATACCAATCAGCAATATATCCATATTATTGAAGCAAGTCTAAAATATTATTGAATTCCCTATTATATTCTAACACATCGAATATTGTAATTACATGAATAAATACCCACCTACATACTATTCATATGGATAAACCAGCGTGTTTAAAGCCCATTTAAATAAATATTACTAATTATTAATAAAAAGCTAAGGTTGTGATAAGGCGCACTAAAATATAATCATTTAACATCATTAACACCAAATGCAACACTTGTACTTACACAAAAAGTACACAAAATATAAAACACGCAGTATAAAACACATACACATATACACTCAATATAGCATTTACGCACAAAGCATATCCACACAAATATTCCATTTTATACAGAAATAAACATAATTTACACAACAAACATGCCCTTTATGCACAAAATATATAATTTACTCACAAAATATACCATTTGCACACAAAATATGTCATTCACACAAAAAATATCTCATTTATAGGTAAAATATGTAAATAACATACAAAATATGTCAGTTGCATACCAAAAATATACCATTTATACAAATATTGCAAGTACACTCGAAATATAACATTTACATAGAGTATGTTATTTGTCAAATATAGCAAATTGCTTATACATTCAGACAATCAAAATGCGTTTCACTAAATTTCAGAATTTCACAAACATAAGTTTCACAAAATACCCAAACATTGTCTCATAAACCAAAAATACACTTTCACACTTGCACATGAAGATCTATTTTTTCAGATTACATATGCAGAACTTACACAAATACACAATTCGCATAAAAATTACAGTTGCATCAGTTCCACTTAAGCAGTTAAAAACACAATTTGCATAAATGCATTATTTGCACAAAATTATTATAAAACATGAACAATTAATACACATCTTATGTGATTAATAAACATCTGTGCACAATTAATACATTAAAACTTGTTATTTAATTGCACAACTTGCACAATGACAATCAATACACAACAGGTGCAAATACACAATTCATCCATATATAATTCCACAACATGCGCAATTAATACACAAAATGCGCAATTAATACACAACTTGCACAATTGTTATACATCTTTCATAATTATTACACAACTTACATAAATGTAACAAAATACATATCCAGCACAAATACACAACTGCGACAAAAACCTAAAATACACAACTAGCACAAATTCTCACAATATAATTACATCATATACAAAATTAATACACAACTTGCCCAAATATATTCAATACACAACTTGCATAAATACGAACAATACACATCTAGCACATACACATTAAATACACAACTACACAATTCCCACAAAAACATTTACAAAACATATACAATTATTACACAATGTGCACAATTATAATCATTGTGCCACTTGTACAAATACGATCACACCCAATTTGGACAATCTATACACGATTTGCATCATATTTTTCTAGGTATGTTTAGGTCATCATTTATAATATACTGTGTTTAACCAAAAATTATCCGAATAAAGTCAGAGTTTCCCATTTAAGAATTTTACGTCTGACATCCTATGAGCTCAATATACAAAACACACATGCATTTTCCATAAATGTTTCAACATTATTAATGATAAACTATTTCATCTAGCATATGTCCATTGTGTTTAATGCCTTATTAATACCCATTGTTACATCCTCTCAATTATGTCACCCATATTTAGTATACTTATACTACACAAATTTAACTAAATTCAACCTAGCAAAAGATAAACTAACTAAATTTAAGCATCCCATATCGTCACATACAAGCCTATGTCACTTATGTCCATGCATTACATGAATTAGCTATAGCTCGAACCCCAAATAGGTAAATTTACAAAATTTTATGAACAAACTAGTTCATTACCCCTTAGATATTATATATCCTACCCTATACAACCTCCCCTGACCTGACCTAGCATATCCAAAGTCAGATTTGGTTAAGGTTGGCGAAATTTAAGTAATCCCACCTAAATTCAACCTAATGTAAGACAATTTCCACCAAATATAACCAAATGTTTTGTATCATAGCATGGCAAAAAACCCACTTTTATCCACATTTTCACTTATTCCATCCTACGCTACATAACCTTACCTAACCTGACCTAGCACATTCTAAGCTAGATTTGATTAAAGTTGACGAAATTTGTGCTGTCCCACCTAAATTCAACCTAATTTAAGACAATTTTCACCAAACATACCCAAATGTTTTGTATCACTTTAAGAACATTGTATCCAGCACTTAGAGAACACTGAATACAGCACCTTGAGAATATTGTATACAGCACCTTGAGAATATTGTATACAGCACCTTCAGAACAATGCATACACATCTATGAGAGCATTGTATACATCACCATGAGAACATTGTATTCAGCGCCATGAAATCATTGTATACAGGACCTTGAGACATTGAATATAGCACGTTGAGAACATTGAATAAATCACTTTAAGAACATTGTATAAAGCACCATGAGAACATTGTATGCAGCCAAACCTGTTTCATGAAGCCCACATCAAAATAATAACATCGGCGGCGTATGCGAGGCTGGCTAACATCGAAACGACCTTCAAAAACCGGTGAAATAAATCCTTCAGAACCTTGTATATCACATTTGTAAGGCCAATCCTGGAGTATGCGGGCCCCAGCATGGAGTCCATACATTGTCAAACACCAAAAGCACCCCCGCAAGCACAACTAAGTGAGTACAAGCCGGAGCTGGGAAAAGTTCAGAGGTATGCCACTTGGATAGTCCGAGAACAAAGAGGCATGAGTTATGAGGAAAGGCTGCGTGAACTGCACCTCGCGGCGCAGGAAGACAGAAGAGCTTAGAGAGACATGATCACCACATACAAAATTCTCAATGGAATATAGAGGGTAGACAAGGATCGATTATTTAACATGGGTGGTACACGCACAAGTGGACACAGGCGGAAGCTGAATACCCAAATTAACCACAGAGACATTAGCAAGATCATCTTAATCTTTTTAAATGTCAGAATAGAAAGTAAATGGAATGCACTAGGAAGTGATGTGCTGGATCACTATGACTCCATACATGGTTTCAAACGTAAATATGATGGAGGTTGAGAAGCTCACAAATCTGTACAACAGTAGATTGACGGTGAGAGGTGGGACGAAAGAGCCATAGCTCAACTCCCGCAAGCACAACTAGGTGAGTACTGCTTGGTGAGTACAATAATAATGTGAACACATTTATGATAAATATAAGTGTTGAATATTATGAGGTCAGAGCAGGGTGGCCGAGTGTGAGGGTGAACCACTGCCTCCTTGCGGGTCGTGGTTCGCGACTCCACACACGCACACACACGCTCTTTTTATCCCTTATTTTATACAACTTAGTTTTAATATCTAATCTTCATTCTATTAAATATTATATTTAATTTACTTTGTGCAAAATTTAAGAAATAATCATAATATTAACATTGAAAATAATGTAAAGGACACTGTTAGTTTTTTTACATGACACTAAAACCTGCGGCCTGAATGACACCCAGTTGTAACCTGGTGAGGTTAAGCTTAATGATACATTGAAAGCTGTAGATATTATTTTGGTCTATTGACCCCAACAGTCTCACAATAAAAGATTATATAAAAAGTATATAATATTTTTTCAAGAGACATGGTATATCTAAATATTTATAGTAAAAATCCGTCAATGACAAACGAGTAAAAGTCAAAGATCAGAGACAATGAAGAAAAAATACAGCACCATGAGAACATTGTATACAACACCTTGAGAACACTGTATACAGTACCTTCAAAGCATTGTATACAACACCTGGAGAACACTATCCCATAAGATCTCTACGTACTGAAGTGAACGATATGGAAGAAAATGCAGAAGAGAACCAGTGAAGAACAAGGGTGCCATAGGCACAATCAGAGAACACTGTATAAACATCAGAGGTCCAAGGTTGTTTAACATCATCCCTGCAAGCATAAAAAATATTGCCGGAACAACAGTGGACATCTTCAAGAGAAAAGTTGATAGTTTTCTTCAAGGATTGCCGGACCACCCGGGCTGTGGTGGATATGTGGGCCTGCGGGCCGCTCCAAGCAACAGCCTAGTGGACCAAACTTTCACATGACAAGCCTGGCAACGGGCCGGGCTTGGGGAGTAGAAGAACTCCTAGAACCCAATCTAGCAGGTATCAAACAGGTATTACTGTATTCAGCATCTTCAAAATTTTGTATACAGCACCTTGAGGACTTTGTATACAGCACCATCAGAACATTGTGTCCGGCACCTTGAGGACATTGTATACAACACTTTGAGAACATTGTATAGAGCACCTTGAGAACATTGTATACAGCACTTTGAGAACTTTATATACAGCATCATGAGAACCTTGAATACAGCACCATGAGAACATTGTATACAGCACCTTGAGAACATTGTATTCAGCGCTTTGAGAACATTCTATCCATCACTTTGAGAACATTTTATATAGCACCATGAGAACCTTATAATTTAAACCATCAAAACTTTGTTTACAGCACCTTCAGAAAATTGTATAGAGCACGATGATAACATTTAATAAAGGACCGTGAGAACACTGAATTCAGCAACTCGAAAACATTTTATTCAGCACAAACAAGAAAATTGTTTACAGAAAACATTGTATTCAGAATTAAAGGATCATTATATATAGCACATTGAGAACTTTGTATACAGCACCTTAAGAACACTATATACAGAACAAAGAGAACATTGCATACAATACCTTGAGAGCGTTGTATACAGCACGATCGGCCGAGAGAGCCGGTCGGCCGAGCGGACAGCACACTGGACTTGTGATCCTGTTGTCCCGGGTTCGATCCCGGGCGCCGGGGAGAAATAATGGGCAGAGTTTCTTTCACCCTATGCCCCTGTTACCTAGCAGTAAAATAGGTACCTGGGTGTTAGTCAGCTGTCACGGACTGCTTCCTGGGGATGGAGGGCTGGTCGTGGACCGGGCCACGGGGAAAATAAAGCCCCGAAATCATCTCAAGATAACCTCAAGAAGCACGCTGAGAACATTGTATTGTGAACCATAAGAACTTTGTATACAGTACCTTGAGAACATTGTAAGCGGCACTTTGAGAACATTGTAAACAGCACCATGAGAAGATTGCATACAGCATCTTGAAAACATTTTGTACAGCACCTTGAAAACATTGTATACATCTCCAAGAAGACATTGTATACCGCACCTTGACAACATTGCATACAGCACCTTGAGAACATTGTATTCAACATATTAAAAACATTCTATACAACACCATCTTGAGGTTATCTTGAGATGATTTCGGGGGTTTTTCTTTAGTGTCCCCTCGGCCCGGTCCTCGACCAGGCCTCCACCCCCAGAAAGCAGCCCGTGACAGCTGACTAACACCCAGGTACCTATTTTACTGCTAGGTAACAGGGGCATAGGGTGAAAGAAACTCTGCCCAATGTTTCTAGCCGGCGCCTGGGATCGAACCCAGGACCACAGGATCACAAGTCCAGCGTGCTGTCCGCTCGGCCGACCGGCTCCCCGGTCCTCGACCATAAGAACATTGCATACGGCACTTTGAGAATAACGTAAGCAGAACTTTGAGATCATTGTATTCTGCCTCCTGAGAACATTGTATACAGTACCTGGAAAACTCTGTATACTGAACCATGAGAACATTGCATACAGCACCTTGAGAACAATGTAAGCAGAACCTTCAGCACATTGTATACAGCACCTTGAGAACATTGTATACAACACCTTGAGAACATTCTATACAACACCTTGAGAACAATCTTTTTTACCTAGTTATATATAAAACGGGCGGCAGTTGATCCAAGTTTCAGTGTCGCAGCCTAAACAAAAAGGGAGAATATATTTTTTTGCAATGAGTTTTAGACATTTTCAATAAGGATCTAAAACCGCAAGTTTGAAATTAAATCATTTTTATGACGCTCGTCTATCACATTAGCATATATCAAAGGATTTGCATCAGAAGGATTAACCAAATTATGTTTAGTTTTACTAATACAAGTAGTCAAATTTCTCCAAAAATATATGCCAATATATCATGTTTGCAAATATTTATAAAATCAATAAATGAACTAAGAAAAAAATGTTTAATATAGAGTGTTGTGATGTAAATTCTACATATAAGGTGTAAATTTCATGTAAATGGAAAAAAAAGAAGGGAACAATTTTATGTTACTTGACAATAAATGAGGTCAAAGATTCTGCCACCTGAGAAAATTGTGTGGTTAAGGTTGACATCAAATTTGCACCCTTACAGATAGGCTTACGTTTGTAAGGTGTTTAAGTTTCAAGCAAATCGGCAGATAAAAAATATGAGATAAATTTTTTTTTTTTTTTTTTAAATTTTAGCTTTTGTGGAAAAAAATTGGCATAAAACTAATTATTAAAATACTTTATTATAAGCTATTGTGATAGCTCAGAGTCATAAACATGATTTCAGTTGACACTTGTGTTTGATGTTAACTTTTGAACATTTTGGAAATTTTTTGACATATAATTCAATATTTGTTTACCCCTTCCTATTTATGCTACGATATTGCGACTTGGACCAGTTGAAGCCCATTTCATATATAACTACCCGAAAAAATTGATGAAAATCGAACCAGTTTTCATTTATTGCATTTTTTGGTGTTAAGCCCACTTAAGAACTTTGTATACAACTCAATGAGAACATTGAATACAGCACAATGAGAACATTTTATTCTCCACCATGAGAACATTGTATATATCACCTTAGGAACGTTGTATTGAACTCTATGAGAACATTGTATACAGCACCATGAGAACATTGCATTCTCCACCTTGAGAACATTATATTCAGCACCTTGAGAACATTGTACAGAACATGGTGAACATTGTATACAGCACCTAAAGAACATTATAGACAGAACCTTGAGAACATTTTATACAGCACTTTAAGAACATTGTATATAGAACCTTGCGAACTCTGTATACATCACCTAGAGGACATTGCATACAGCACCCTGAGGACATTGTATGCAACACCTTGAGAACATTGTAAACAGCATCTTGAGAACATTGTCATCAGCACCTTGAGAATATTGTATACAGCTTCATGAGATTATTGCATACAGTGCAATGAAAACATTGTATACACACACCCTGATAACATTGTACAGCACCATGAGAACAGTATATACAGCACGTTGAGAACGTTGTATTCAGCACCTTCAAAACATTGAATTCAGAATCTTGAAAGCATTGTATACTGCACCTTGAGAACATTGTATACAGCATCTTGGGAATATTGCATACAGCACCTTGAAAGCCTTTTTTTACAGCACCTCGATAACATTATATACATCACCTTGAGAACACTATATACATCACCTTGAGAACGCTATATACATCACCTTGAGAACGCTATATACAGAACCTTGAGGACTTTGTATACAGCACTTTCAGATTATTACATACGGCACCTTAAGAACAATATACGCAGATCTTTGAGAACATTGCATTCAGCACATTTAGAACATTGTAAACAGTAAATTAAGAACATTGTATACGGCACCTTGGGAACATTGTATATAGCACCTTGAGAACTCTGTATACAGCACCTGTAGAACATTACATACGGCACCTTGAGAACAATGTATGCAAAACGATGTGAACATCGTATACAGATCCTGGTGAACTCTGTATACAGCACAATGAGAACATTGTTTACAGCACCTTCCGAATATTGTATACATCACGTTGAAAGCATTGTATACTGCAACTTGAGAACATTGTATAAAGCACCTTGTGAACATTGTATACAACACCTTGGGAGCATTCTATACAGTGCAGTATACAGCACCTTGAGAACATTGTATACAGAACCTAGAGAACATTGTATACATCAACTTGAGAACATTGTATCTAGTATCGTAAAAACATTGCATATGGCACCTTGAGAACATTGTATACAACCGTTTAGAACATTCTATACAGCACCTTGAGATCATTGAATACAGAATCTTGTGAACATTGTATATAGCACCTTGAGAACATTGTATACAACAAATTGAGAACATTGTTTTCAACACCTTGAGAACATTGTATACAGCACATTGACAACATTGTATACAGCACATTGACAACATTGTATACAGCACCATGAGAATATTGTTTTCAGCACCTTACGAACGTTGTATACAAATCTATGAGAACATTGAATACAGCACAATGAGAACATTGTATTCTCCACCATGAGAACATTGTATTCTCCACCATGAGAACATTGTATACATCCCCCTTAGGAACGATGTTTTGAACTCTATGAGAACATTCTATTTAGCACCATGAGCACAATGTAATCTCCAACTTGAAAAAATTATATTCATCACCTTGAGAACATTGTATAGAGAATCTTGAAAACATTGCAGAGAATACTTTGAGTACATTTTATACAGCACCTAAAAAACATTGTATACAATACTTTGAGAACATTGTATACAACACCTTGAGAACATGCCATACGGCACCTTGAGAACATGCCATACGGCACCTTGAAAACAATGTTTGCCGAACCTTGAGAATATTCTATACAGCACCTTGAGAACATTGTAAACAGCACCTTTAGAACAATGTATACAGCTCCATGAGAACTTTGTATACAGCGCAATGAAAACGTTGTATACACAGCCTGAAAAAATTGTTTACAGCACATGAGAACAGTATATTCAGCAAGTTGAGAGGTTTGTATACAGCTCCTTGAGAACATTGAATTCAGCACCTTAAAAGCATTATATACTGCCACTTGAAAACATTGTATACAGCACCATGAGAATATTGTGTACTGAACATTGAGAACATTGTATTCAGCACTTTGAAAACATTGTAAACGGTACATTCAAAACATTGTATACAGCACCATGAGAACATTGTATACAGCACCATGAGAACATTGTATACAGCACCATAAGAACATTGTATACTCCACTTTTCAACACAATATACTCAGCACCTTGAGAACATTGTATTCAGCATCTTGAGCAAACTGTATACCGCACCTTTAGAACATTATATTTTAGCACCTTGGGGAACATTGTATACAGCACCCTGAGAGCATATTATACAGCTCCTTGAAAACATTGTTAACTGCACCTTGAGAACATTGTATACAGCACCTTGAGAACACTGAATAAACAGCATCTTAAGAACATTGTATTCAATTCATTGAGAACATTCTATACAGCATCTTGAGAACATTCTATTCAGAGCCTTGAGAACTATGTATGCAGAACCTTAAGAACATTGTATATAGAGCCAGTAGAACGCTGCATACAGCAACATAAGAATTTTGTATAAAGCACGTTGAGCACATTGAATACAGCGCCTTAGGAACTATGTATTCAACTCTATGAGAACATTGCATACAATACCATAAAAAAAAAATTTCTCCACCTTGGGGAACATTGTATAGAGCACCATGAAAACAGTATATACAGAACGTTGAGGACGTTGAATTCAGCACCTTGAAAGCATTGTTTACTGCACCTTGAGAACATTGTACAAAGCACCATGAGAACAGAATATTCAGAACATTGAGGACATTGTATTCAGCACCACGAAAACATTCTATACAGTATCTTGAGAACATTGTATACACTACATTGAGCACATTGTATACAGAACCTTGAGAAATCTGTATACATCACCCTAAGAACATTGCATACGGAATCTTGAGAACAATCTATGCAGAACCTTGAGATCATTGTATACAGAACCTGAAGAACTCCGAATACAGCACCTTGGGAAAATTAAATGCAGCACCTTGTGAACATTGTATAGAAAACCTTGAGAACATTCTATACATCACTTTGAGAACATTGTATACTGCACCTCGAGAACATTCTATACTGCACTTTGAGAACAGTGTATATAACACCCTGAGAACATTCTAAACAACATCTTGAGAGAATTGTATACAGAGCCTTGAGAACTCTAAATACAGCAACTTGAGAACATTGCATACCCAACCTTGAGAACATTGTATACAGTATCTTGAGAATAATGTATAAAGCACCTTTAGAACATTGTAGACAGCACTTTCAGAACATTCTATACAGTGCCTTGGGAACATTGTATACAGAACCATGAGAACTCTATATACAGGACCTTGAGAACATTGTACACAGCACCTTGAGAACATTGTATACAGCTTCATGAGAACTTTTTATACAGCGCAATGAAAACATTGTGTTCACAGCCTAAAAAAATTATTTACATCACCATGAGAACAGTATATACAGCATGTTGAGAACGTTGCTTACAAAACGTTGAAATCATTGTATTCAGCACATTGAGAACATTGTATACAGCACATTGACAACATTGTATACAGAACACTGAGAACATTGTATATAGCATTTAGAGATCATAATTTAGAGAACCTTAAGAACTCTGTATACAGCACCTATGGGAGCCGGTCAGCCGAACGGACAGCACACTGGACTTGTGCTCTTGTGGTCCCGGGTTCGGGACCACAAGTCCCGGGTTCGGGAAACTCTGCCCATTGTTACTCGCCGGGCGCCGGCGAGTAACAATGGGCAGAGTTTCTTTCACCCTATACCCCTGTTACCTAGCAGTAAAATAGGTACCTGGGTGTTAGTCAGCAGTCACGGGCTGCTTCCTGGGGGTGGAGGCCTGGTCGAAGACCGGGCCGCGAGGACAGTAAAGCTCCGAAACCATCTCAAGATAACCTCATGATAACATTGCATACGGCACCTTGAAAGCAAATGTATGCAAAAACCTGAGATCATCGTATACAGAACCTGATGATCTCTGTACACAGCACCTTAAGAACATTGTATACAGCATCTTGAGAACATTTTATACAGCACCTTGAGAACATTGTTTAAGTCACCTTGAGAACAATGAATTCAGCACCCACCTGAAGAACATTGTATACAGCATCTTGAGACCATTGTACACAGTACCTTGAGAATTCTGTATACAGCACTTTGTGAACATTGTATACAGCACCTTGGGAACATTGTATACAGAACCTTGAGAACTCTGTATACAGCATTTTGTGAACATTGTATCAACACCTTGAGAACATTGTATTCTTCACCATGAGAACATTGTATATATCACCTTAGGAACGAAGTATACATCACCGTAGGAACTCAACTCTATTAAAACATTGTATACAGCACCATGAGAACATTGTATTCTCCATTTTTGGGAACAATATACTCAGCACCTTTGGAACATTGTATTCAGTACCTAGAGCAAACTGTATACAGAACCTTGAGAACATTGTATACAGCACCTTTAGACCATTGTATACAGCACATTTAGAACATTGTATACAGCACCTTTAGAACATTGTATTCAACACCTTGGGAACATTCAATACAGCACCTTGAGAACATTGCATACAGTACCTTGAGAACATTGTATGCAACACCTTATGAACATTCTATACATCCCCCTTAGGATGTATAGAATGATGCTGTCGTGGTAGGTGATGCTGCCTTGAGAACGTTGTATAGAACACTTTGTGAACATTCTATAGAACACCTTGAGAACTCTGTGTACAGAACCTTGAGAACTCTTTAAAACAGCACTTTGACACTATTGCATACGGTTCCTTGAGAACAATGTATGTAGAACCTTGAGAACATTGTATTCATGACCTTGAGAACATTGTATACAGCACTATTGTATACAACACCTTGTATTCAGGTGTTATTATTGTATTAATATTGAACGTTTTATACAACTTTATGAGAACACCGAATACCAGCACAATGAGAACATTGTATTCTCCACAATGCTAACATTGTATGCAGCGTCTTAGGAACGATGTATTCATCTCTATGAGAACATTGTACTTAGCATTATGGGAACATTGTATTCTCCACGTTGAGAACATTATATTCAGCTCCTTGAGAACAGTGTATACAGCACCCTGAGAACATTGTATTATCCACCTTGAGAACGTTATATTCAGCACTTTAAAAACATTATATTCATAACCCTGAGAATATTGCATACAACATTATGAAAACATTGTATCTTGCTCCTTGAAAAATTGCATACAGCACCTTAAAAACATTGTATACAGCACCTTGAGAATATTGTATACAGCACTTTGATAACATTGTATACAGCACCTTGAGAACATATTGTATATAGCGCCTTGAGAACATTGTATATAACATCTTAAGAATATTGTATACAGGATCTTGAGAACATTATGTACCGCACGTTGAGAATATAATATAGAGCACCTTGAGAACATTAAATATCCTGTAATATATATTATACTGTATAAATATAAATATCGTATCTTGGTGGGGAGGATTTACTGGGCGCAAATCCTTAACTGTAGCCTCTGTTTAACTCAACAGTAAAATGGGTACTTGGTTGTAACAACGATTCTTCGCAGCGGGGATCGTATTCCAGGGACCTGCCCGAAACGATACGCATACTAGTGGCTGTACAAGAATGTAACAACTCTTGTATATATCTCAAAAAAAAATAATACAGCTCATTGAGATCACTGAATACAGCGCATTGAGAACATTGTACACAGCACTTTGAGAACACTGTGTTCAGCACCTTCAGAACATTGCACACAGCACCTTATGAATTCTGTGTTCAGCACCTTAGGAACACTGTGCTCAACACCTTGTTAACATTGTACACAGCTCCATAAGAACATTTCATCCATCACTTTGAGAACATTGTATCCTGCACCTTGAGAATTATATACAGCACCTTGACAACATTGTATTCAGCACTTTGAGAATATTGTGTACATCACCTTGAAAACATTGTATACAGCACATTGGAAACACTGTATACAGCTCCACGAGGACACTGCATACACCACCTTAAATTAAGAACATTGTATACAACACTATTAAAACAAATTATACAGTACCATGAAATCATTGGATGTAATATCTTGAGAGCATTGTTTATTGCACCACGATAACATTTTGCTCAGTATCAGAGCGTGTGGGGGGTGTTGGGTGTTTTATATAATGAATGTTGGCTATTTGACCCCTCCTGATACTATCGTATCGTCGAACAGAGAAACCCAACCACTCCCTGACAGATAAATGACCGACCACGACAGCCACACTTCTGCTACCGTCAGTCGACCAGCAATGGACACTGGAGGGCTTGCAATTATTTGGGGGATCACAGTGGTAAGCGTCTGGTTCAGGGAGAGGGGGTTCAACGGCACCTTTATACAGGGGTTCGGCTCACACTGCCTAGTTGTCATGAGTACACACCCGCTCTCAAGAAGCCGTGATTCCCAGCACTCTCCTTACTGTGGGATGATCTCTCAATCCCCCTTAGTTAGTTATAGTCCACTATCACCCAAGTTATAGCCGTGTCTTTCTCTCTCTCACTAGCCAGGAAGCCTCACCAGAACTAGAGTAAAAACCAGCCAACATATGAGACATTTAATACACACATATACAAGAACAGTTATATTACTATGCAACTCCTTAGGCTGCTTATCAGTTGGTAGCAGCCCAATATTCCCCTTTAGTCTTCATCCTATAATCGTACTAGGTTGCTGCTCACTCCTCAGTTCACAACCTACTGCATCCTAAATATGCATACTTCTTTTGTTATACACAAGTATATGTTATACTCCTGTATAACTTCACGAGGTTAACGAATGTCCTCTTGATCCTTAATTCATTATCAACGGCTCAGAGAAAATGCTGATTGCCCAGGAGAAGATGGCGACAAACACCGTGTACGTGTCCAGTATGAAGGAAAGTAAATATGCTTACAAGTGCGAAACCCGCTCGTGTATTGAGCACTCTGCACGACCTGTACCCACTCTTTGGATCAACATGATGGCTAGGGGTGGAAGTAGTGCTAATAAATCTGCTTTGTTTGTTGTGTTTCGTGCTTTGGGCTTTGTAGCAGATCGAGATATTTTTGAACATATCATCAATTATTTTGATGATCCTGAGATGACGGAAATGGTAAAGCCATCTCTGGACGAAGCCTTTGTAATTCAGGAGCAGAATATTGCATTGAACTTTATTGGTTTACTCGGTATTCGACTTGGTGTAACAAAAGAGAAGCGCATAAATTTGCCCGTGAGATTTTGCAGAAAGAAATGTTATCTCACGTTGGTGTATCAGATTTTTGTGAGACAAAGAAGGCATACATTCTAGAGTACATGGTTCACTGGCTTTTGCTTGCCGCTTTAGGTCGACGAGAGCTAGATGATCATGATCACTATGGAAACAAGAGGCTAGATTTGGCCGGTCCTCTCATGACCTTACTTTCCCGAGGGTTTTTCCGGAACTTGATGAAAGAAGTTCGTATGCACGCTCAGAAACTCTTAGATAAAGGTGAAGAGTATAGGTTGGATGTTGCAGTTAAGCCTAAGCTGATTTCTGATGGACTGCGATATTCTCTGGCCACGGGTAACTGGACAAAACCATCACTGCCAGAAAATGAGGATGAATTAGATGGTCATACAAGACGGTTCAGGAAGAGAGATGCCAGTGTATTTTTGAGGGGCTCGGAAACTGGCATTGTGGACCATGTCATGCTGACTGTGAACGTAGATGGTGATCATTTTATCAAGATTCGTGTAAGGTCTGTACGCATTCCCCAGATTGGTGATTAATTTGCCTCCCGTCATGGACAAAAAGGTATCTGTAGTATTCAGTACAGGGTGGAGGATATGCCTTTTACAGCAGAAGGTATAACTCCTGACACCATTATTAATACTCATCCCGAATGACAATTGGCCATTTATTGAAGCTTTGCGAGGAAAGCTTGGTGCCAACAAGGGTGAAATTGGTGATGCTACGCCCTTCAGTGATGCCGTGAATGTACAGAAAAATACAATTTGTTACAAGGGTATGGCTACCAATTAAGAGGCAATGAGATTATGTATTGTGGTCACACTGGACGGAAGATGAATGCTCAGATTTTCCTGACTCCTACATATTATCATCGTTTGAAGCATATGGTAGATGATAAAATCCATTCCCGTGCAAGAGGGCCTGTGCAGGTCTTGGTTATGTAGCCTATGGGAGGTCGTGCAAGGGAAGGTAGCTTGCGATTCGGTGAGATGGAACAAGATTGCCAGATTGCTCATGGCGCCGCACAGTTTTTCCGTGTGCGTTTGTCTGAAGTCAGTGACCCATATTCTGTTCATGTGTGCAACTTGTGTGATCTTATTGCTACTGTACGCAACAATGCCTTTGAATGTAAGGGATGCCGCAATAAAACTCAGATATCCCTGATACGTCTTCCCTATGTCCCTATGTTTGTCAATTACTTTTCCAAGAATTGATTACGATGAACAATGCTCCCAGGATGATGGTGATGAAGTGAACATGTTTTAATTTTGGAAGTACAGTACAGTAAGGCATGGTACAGTACAGTGGTACTGTACACAAAATTATCCAGTACAGTGGTACTGTACACAAAATTATACAGTACAGTGGTACTGTACACAAAATTATACGGTACAGTGGTACTGTACACAAAATTATACAGTACAGTGGTACTGTACACAAAATTATACGGTACTGTGGTACTGTACACAAAATTATACAGTACAGTGGTACTGTACACAAAATTATACAGTACAGTTTGCATATTTTTTTAATTTATGAGAAAAATATTTATTTCAGTGGCTTACGGTATTAAAGTTAGCAAACTCTTACATGGTGTTTTCTTTGTAATGGAGTAAAGTACAGTACATCCTTTTGTACATTATTATACAGAATGGTACTGTACTTGTTTTTGTATTTACTATTTAATATTGGTGTATTGTACCCTGTATTATTTCATAGGCTTAAGAATATACATCACAATATGATCTTGATCAAGTTTGGGTGATAAGCAGCTTCTTAATGGTGTATGAAAGTCATATGTATGTGTGCTATAATTATTAAAACAGAAAACATTTATCACCTGATGAAGTAATGTAGCTAGTAGGGGCCTGACAGCTAAGTGGACAGTGCTCGGGATTCGTAGTCCTGAGGTTCCGGGTTCGATCCGCGGTGGTGGCGGAAACAAATGGGAAGAGTTTCTTTCACCCTGATGCACCTGTTCACCTAGCAGTAAATAGATACATGGGAGCTAGACAGCTGCTACGGGCGGTTTCCTGGGGATGTGTACCAAATAAAAGAAGCCTGGTCAACGACCGGGCTACTGGGACGCTAAGCCCCGAAATCATCTCAAGATAGATGGGCTGCTTCTCTGCTTTGGGCTGAAATACAGGGTACAAAAATATTCGTATAACTCCTACTATAAAACAGACATCAACCTGTAATCTTGCACTGCGCCTTTCATGCCAAAACACAATCAAGCACTCCCTTAAACCTCACTGTGTCCGAACACTTCTCTGTTCTATTCCTCGAGATCTACTATCAAATTCATCTCTCTGGGTCCTCAAGATCATGTTAGGTACTCCATGTAGTTCCTGCAATCTGCTGCATCTGAAGTCTTCCTCAAATGTCAGTGAAGCTCTCTCACACGGCTTCGCACAAAGACATGTAGCTCCCTACACTACTTGAAGATTCACTATGTCCATGAAGTTCACTCCTCACTGGAAGTCCTACTCCACCTTGCAGTTCAGCTCCCACTATGAGTTTCAGCTCACACTTGGAGTTCAGCATACACTCCTCTTCTGGTACGAAGTTCCTTCACTAACTTTTCCCACACAAACCTACAAATCCATCGCCATGCCAATATAAAGTGTTTTCCTGACCAATCATAAATAAATATAGTCACATCAAATATACTCCTCCACCCGACATCCTTTCAAACACTAAGGCACCGCCGCGGTGGGGTCCTCCCCCATCGTGGGTGGGTCCACCTGGGAACATATCTTGACGCGCCGCTGGGGGCAGCCTCTCCCGTTGGGATGCTTGGGGCTTCCACCCCTCAGTCATCCGCTGACCTCTCTCGAGAGAAGATGTACCACTCCGCCCTCCCTCCAGCTTGTTCTCCAAACTTAAATTTCATATTTCAGCTCAATGACTCAATAAAATTTCAATCCTATATACACGTATGTTCACCATGATCGCTGGGCACACGATCAAACACTGGAAGCTAATCTAACAAACGATTAAACAGGCTTACCGCAGGGATCTATGACGTAGGAGCGCTCAGGCCCTGGCGCTCACACAGGCCGCCCACAAAAGTTGCTTTAAGATTGCTTTACAAGTCTTCTTCTAGTCCTGACTTGAGTACACGGAGTCGCCAAGCAGGCTCCACAACAGAAACGCCTGCTTACTTCCTTCCTCTTGAAGAAGCAACAGAATTAGAGTTCCACAAAGGCGCGACCATCACACACTTCCAGGTCGCCTCTAATATATCAAAATCACAGAAAAATGGTGTACTAAATCCCCAACAGCTTCATCACACTTGCAAACAAGTAACCTTCACTCCAGCCCTGACACAGGGAACTATATTCTACCTCCTTCAAGAAGATCAATGAAGTACAACCATCTCTGACGACTGCCGTAGCTCAAGTGAGGTCACGACATCCGGCTAGCGTCACGTCACGTCACCGAAGTATCGACATCTCATTATATGTCACTTATTTAAATGTTCGTCTGCTGCTCATATTCTTAAATTATTCACTGATGTTTATTATATATTTAATATATACATCTTTCCTCTGACATCTCAATCAGATCCAGACGGCAGAATAACTCTCCCAAGGTAGACTCCTTCTACCCAGGCTACATGGGGTCATAACAACAGCTCCATGAGAACATTGTATACAGCACTATGAAAACATTCTAAAAGTACATTGAGAACAATGTAAACAATACTTTCAGAAAATTGTATGCAGTATCTTGAGAATATTGTATACACCACCTTAAAACTCTGTATACAACACCTTGAGATCGTTGTATACTGCACCTTGACAATACTGTATACTGCACCTTGACAACACTGTATACAGCACTTTCAGAACATTGTATACACCACCTTGAGAACATTGTATTCAACACCTTGAAAACATTGTATTCAACACCTTGAAAACACCATATACCGACCCATGAGAACATTGTATACAGCAACTTGAGAACATTGAATAAAAGACCTTGAGAAAACTGTATGCAGCCCCATTAAAAAATTGTATACAGCACGTTGAGAACATTGTATACAGAACTATGAGAACATTATATACAGCACCCCGAGAACATTCTATACAGAATGGTGAGATAAATGTATACGGCACCTTGAGAACATTGTATACAACATTATGAGAACATTGTATACAGCACCACGAGAACACTGTATAGAACACCATGAGAACACTGTATACAGTACCTTGAGAACACTGAATATAGCACCTTGAGTGCATTGTATACAGCACCTTGAGAACATTGGAATCAGAGCCTTTTGAACATTGACACATCACCTAGAGAACACTATGCAATACTTTTTTTCATTTTATATATCATAACTTTGTATACAGCACCTTGATGTAGCTGGGCTAAGGGAACGATGATTTACTTTGGTCATGAGGTCTGACCAAGAAATCTGTGCAGAGGTTTATTGGGATGAGTGCATATTATAGAAGGTATTGTAAGAATTTTTCAATTGTGGCTGCACCTATAACTAATCTTCTTAGAAAACAGGTAAAGTTCAAGTAAACACAGGAGTGTCAGAACTCTTCAAAAGTTGAAAGGAATTCTCTCAACGTCACCTGTATTAGCCAGTCCACAATTTGACAAGCCATTTATAATGCATATAGAGGCTTGGGATCTAGGAGCAGGTGCGGTTCTTTTCCAAGTAGGGCCAGATAACTTAGAGCAGCACCCTGTATGCTATTTTTCTCGTATTTGATAAGGCACAGACAAATTATTCTGTGGTGGAGAAGGAAGCTCTTTGTTTGATTTTGATTTGCTAAGAAGTTTGAAACATAACTGTCAGATAATGAAGTTGTCAAATACCCAGATCATAATCCCCTAGCATTCATTAATTCCATGAAATTTAAGAACCAAAGAATTCTTAGGTTGTCCTTGATTTTACAAGAGTTCAACACAGTAATTAGACATATCCCAGGAAGGCAAAATGTCATTGCTGATGCCTTATCCAGTGGATTCCCCCATTGCAGTGCCATAATGTGAATTGTTCTATATAGTAGGATTGTTAATATATCATGATAACAATTGATATAGAATTGTTCTATATCTTTACCTTTTGGTTAGTTCATGTGCTTAAATTAATTGATTGTTTAATACATTCATTTTGTGTTCTTGGAGTACTCAGTACTGTACTCTCATGTAATCAATAAATGAAAATAACCTTCACTTAATTTCATTTTTCTTTAAGGACGGGGAGGGATGTTACGAATCCCATAATACTTGATTCAAACAATTATCATGATAAACATATATGTTCAGTTATTTGAAATTAAACATTTTATCCATTTGTTTTCTAATATATATGTTTGAGTTAATTGTAGCATACTGTAGTGTGCTTGTATGAGATATTTTGCTAATGCTATTGCATCTTAATTGAAGTGGGTGAGAGACCGTGGTGTCTCATGTAGGGATGACCATATTTGGGATGTTCCAATGATGCGTGGAGTGTACCCAACATAGCGTCACTGATTCACTCCTATAATTATTCAAGTTATTGTATGTACATTTATTTTATTAACATCTTATTAGTGTTAAATGTATATTAGTGTATTTACAAATATGTTCATGAGCATTACTCTCAGAATGCAGAGTATCTAGAGATTTCATGTGTACCTTAGTTGGTAATGTGTAGTCGCTAAGCCGTGCATGCTCTAGCCGAGTCAGTCGAGTGGGTGGAGCTGACTGGAGAGGATCTGTGATTTAGTAGATAAGTTTGTTCAGCTTGTTTTTGCTTAATGAACATAGCTATGTATCTGGCAGATTTATATTAAGTGTATCCATCTATTCATTTAAGTTTTTAAAATAGTGATCAGTGCTTATATATAATTATATTGTGCTATTTGAATCTGGTTCAATAATATTTCTGGCTGCCTGTATTTCATTTATATGTTACTTTGTTACCCTTACTTTAAGTATTTTGCTTTGCATATTAAGCGGTTGACTTTGTTTTTATCCCTAGACAATTGTAGTTGGCAAGGCCGCATTTATATCTATTTCACAACTGCAACAGCAGAGAAACATACCCAGAGGACATGGGTCATAACACAGACCTCTCCCATCTGGCCCTGAAGGACCCGTCCACAGCACTAATATTACTCCAGACCTCTACCATCTGGCCCTGACGGACCCGTCCACAGCACTAATATTACTCCAGACCTCTACCATCTGGCCCTGAAGGACCCGTCCACAGCACTAATATTACTCCAGACCTCTACCATCTGGCCCTGAAGGACCCGTCCACAGCACTAATATTACTCCAGACCTCTACCATCTGGCCCTGAAGGACCCGTCCACAGCACTAATATTACTCCAGACCTCTACCATCTAGCCCTGAAGGACCCGTCCACAGAACTAATATTACTCCAGACCTCTACCATCTGGCCCTGAAGGACCCGTCCACAGCACTAATATTACTCCAGACCTCTACCATCTGGCCCTGAAGGACCCGTCCACAGCGCTAATATTACTCCAGACCTCTACCATCTGGCCCTGAAGGACCCGTCCACATTTCTAATATTACTCCAGACCTATACCATCTGGCCCTGAAGGACCCGTCCACAGCACTAATATTACTCCAGACCTCTACCATCTGGCCCTGAAGGACGCGTCCACAGCACTAATCTATCTGCAAAATTAGTTCAGGAATCTGTTCACCAGATGATTGACGGTTGAGATGTGGGGACTGTTACGAATCTTACTAGGATTCTAACATTACTCCTGATGCTTATATAGTTTATTGTCTTGTTCTATAATTAATATAGTATCCAGTTGTATGATGATAGAATATGGTATGTTAATTAGTGTAGCAGGCTGTAGTGTGCCTGAGTTCCATTATATTGTATGAGGCTTTTTTGTGTAAGTATTTTCATGTTGGTTTCTCTGTGTGTGGGGGATGACCATATTTGGATGTGGCCAGTGTGGGAACATGATGTCAAGCGAGTGGTTATAGTTCAACCTTGATTAATTCTTATTATTGTTTGCCAGTAAATTATATTGAGCAATGTAACAGTATTTAATACTATTAAGAATAATAATGATTTGAATATTAGTACTACATTTTGTTAGTTGAATTTCCACAATAATTTATGTGGATGTTTAGTTGATATTGTGGTAGGACGCCTGCCCTGGGAACAGACGCTTGGTCAGTGGCGTGGCAGCATTGGCCGAGAGGAGACATGTTTTTAAGTTAAGTCTGTGGTTACTGTTATTTTAGCTAGATACTCGGTTAATTCTCTGGTTAGATGATTGTGCATTATCTCATTGATTAATTCATGTGCTGGTGATATTGGTCATTGCTCAATAAGGATTTTTATTTATATTATTACATGCTAAAGAATATTTCTGGCTATTATATTTACCATTTAATTGTTATGTTTGTCACCCTTAGCGTAGATACATTGTTTTCCCAATTTATGCAGTGTTATTTCTGTACCCCTAGACACCTGTTGGCAAGACCGATATAATATATATTGATCACTGCGGGAAAAGAACCGTACTACGTCTCAAGGGTTGTAACAAATGAGGGCCACTGTCTGGGATATGAAAGATTAATTCCCTGTAATGTTTGTACAATTGACAGTGTTAATTATTAATAGCAATTGCCTTCCTAGGTACTCTGTGATTATCTAGTGACACCTAAACAAGTCTGCGAAATTATCTGTTCAATCTGAGCTGGTGTGAAAACTTCTCAACGCTTCACGATTTGAGTTAAGTGTTCAGCTTGTGCCAGGGGCCAAGCATAATTTTCAGTGTTGTTTCAAGTGTTGAGTTGTGATAGTTGAGCCAACCATGGAGGATCAGGTTGCTGCGCTGGTGGAACAGCCAAATTTTAGTAAAATTAAAGACTTAAAGAAGTCTGGTTTGTTGGTTCTGGCTGATAAATTGAACCTAGCAGTTTCCAGTAAAATGTTGAAGGCTCAAGTGTTAAGAGTTATTGTCACACACTTGGTGGAGGAGGAGAGACTTGATGAAGTGTGTTTAGGAGAGTTAGAAGAAGAGTCAAGTGACAAGGTGGCAATCATAAAGTTGGAGTTGGAGAGTAAATTAGAAATGGCTAGACTGGAAGCAGACAAGCAGAAGTTTGAGTTGCAGAACCAGCAAAAACAACTTGAGTTGGAGACAAAGCAACAGATGTTGGAGGCTCAGTTACAACCAGCAGAGCAACAAACTTAACAAACCGAGGAGCAGACTAGACAATTAGAAATTCAGCAGATTATGGCTGAAAATAATAACAGGTTGGAACAGCAGAGAATTGCAGCAGGGCAGGGTAACACTAGTAATAATCCAGAGAGTACAAATAGTTCTTCCAAGTACAGTAAACATATAGAATTACCTAAGTTTAATGAAGAAGATCCAGAAATATTTTCTTGCATTTTAAGAAATTAGCAGTCGGCATGAACTAGCCTGTAGATCAATGGGTTAGCATTTTACAAGGGCAATTTAAGGGTAAAGTTCAAGAGGTATTAGCATCTTTGCCTGCTGAGAATTCTTTCGATTTTAAATTTGTTCAACAAAGTATTTTAAATGCCTACCAGCAGATCCCAGAGGCACATAGAATAAAATTCAGAAGTTTAAAAAGAGCACATGACCAGACTATTTCTGACTTTGTAAGGGTAAAATTAAATCACTTTTGACAGATGGATTCTGTCACTTAATATTACAGAGTTTGAGACTTTGGGAGACCTCATAGTAACTGAGGAAGTAGTGGGATGTCTACCAGAGAAATTAGCTTTGTTTATGGCTGAAAATAAACAAACCACTGATCTTATAAAACTAGCCAAGCTAGCTGATGAGCATGAATTACTTACTAAAGTGCCTTTTAGAGCACCAATTAATCATTTTAATGCTAAAACTAATCATTATGCTCCTAAAAATCATATTTTCCAGACCCGACCAGCTACCTCACCTTCTCCCCTTAACCCTTCTCCTGTAAAGCCTAAATCTGAGAAACAGACAGGGTTGTCACCCTAGAGTAATGTAGTGATTAAACCTGCAGTTGGTTCGGTTGTTACGACCACTGACAGATATTGCACGCATTGCAGGAGAAGAGGTCATGTGGTAAATTCCTGTTATGCCTTGCACCCTGAGTTGAGACCAACTGGTCTGATTATGAGTAGGGGTTTGCAAGCCTTTAATGCCAATGTTGCTCCAGTCATATCCAAGTGGATGACTAATTTTGAACCATACCAACATTCGGGTACCTTATTATGTACTAGTGGAACCTGGAAACCAGTTCAGTTGTTAAGGTACACTGGTGCTTCCCAGTCTTTTATTTCTCGCCGTGTTCTTACTGATGTTAGCACAGAAGACACTGGAGAGGTAGTGTTATTGCAGGGACTTGGAGGTCATATCCAGCGTGTACCATTAATTAAGGTTAACTTGAATTCTTCTATTACACCGGGTTGGTGCACTGTAGCAGTCAGTGAGCAGTTGCCCATTCCTGGGATTAATATCATTGTAGGTAATGATTTGACAAGTGTCAAGTTAGTGGGACCGATTGTCCTGTTTTGTATACTAAACCTAGTGCAGTACTGCCCCCTCCCCATCCGGCCCGTTGGCGTCGTGAGGGGGCTTGGTGGACGGCTGCCGGAGTGTGATGCTCCGTTGGGCAGTCCTCTGTCCTTTTCTGGCCTTGCACTCCTGCTGCTGTCTTCTCCAATTGTGCCGGATCGCTTTTCCTTTTCCTTATGTTTCGTTTTTCTCCCCCCTCTTCTCCTATCTGCTTGTTGTTTCCTGCCGACCTTTTGCTTGTTTTGGATTCTTTCTTTGGACTTCTTCTATTTTGACCCCCGGGTGCTTGAGGAGGCATACTCTTGCACCCGTAGAACTGTAGTACCCAACGTCTCGAGCGAGGGGAACCTTTTATTGTCAATCCCCCTTTCGTCGCTGAACCCGATCTCGACGGACTGACGGTTCTTAAGGTGGCGTTTGTGGGGCGTATACTCATGACGCACCCCTAGGGGGCCCCGGCATGATCGGCGATAGCTTCCTGTTGGGTGTCCTGCCTCTAATTGTGGCTCCATGGTGGGTATGGGGGCACATTCGTGGATGAATTTGTCATTTTTCGTCTCTATGTCGTTGAATGTTTCCGTTGTACCCTCTCAGGCTCCTGGGGTGGGCGACCAAGCCCCCGAGTCGGCCTGTATTGGAAGACCAGGCTCTGTAGCTCCCGCTGCGTTGGGCCCCGACCTTGCTCCTCATTTGACCGTCCTGACTTCTTCCCCCAGCTCCCCTCCCTCCTCTGTGGTTGGGTCGAGCCTCTAGCCCCCGGTGGTGACCACTTCGTCCCCTGGTGTGGCTAAGTCTTTCGTTGTGACTACTGCGCCTTTTGACCCCTCTCTCTCTAGGGGTTCTCAACGCCGTTCGCGCCCCAACCGCACTCGCTCGATTCCTTCTCGTGCTGATGCGTATCAGGCCTTGTTTGGTCCTGCTTCATGGGTCAAATACTTTGATCTCCTCCCTCTTGATTCTGCGCCTCCTGACGATTTCTCCCTCCATCGGCATCTTGTAGATTCCGTGGATGCGTCTGTTACTTTCAACCCCACTCGTCTCGGTACACGTGTCGTTGCTGCTCCTTCTCAGGATGCGGCTTCCCGCTTGGCTGCCTTATCTTGCCTTGGCGAGATCCCTGTTCGGGTCTCCAAGAACGTTCAGATGAATGCCAGTGTTGGCACTATTCTCCTCCCACCCCATGTTGCAACCGGTGTTCGGAATCTGCAGGATTGCCACGATAATATTCGGCATATCCTTGATGCCCAAGGCCATTCTGTCCTCCAGGTTGACTCGTTTACTCGTCCCCCTCGTGGTCGTCGCCGTCAACCCCTTCGCGTTGTGAAGATCACCTTTGATGGTAGGACCCTTCCATCCTCTGTCATTCTTGCTGGTGCTAGGTGCTCTGTCCAGGAGTATATTCCTTCTCCTCGACTTTGTAACAAGTGCTGGAGGTTTGGGCATGGTGCCCTCCGCTGCTCTGGGACTGTCTCTCTCTGTCCTTTGTGTGGGAGTGAAGGTCACTCTAAGTCGGAGTGCACTTCTCCCCAAGCTCGTTGCCTCAACTGCGGTGAGGCCCATCCTACCTTCTCCCGTGCGTGTGTCCATTACAAGCTTGAGGCAGCCGCCCTCAACTTGAAGCACCGGGAGCGTTTATCTTTTCCTGAGGCGAGGCGCCAGGTTCGCCGGCTCCCGCCTTTTGCTAATATCTCTTATGCTCGCGTGTTGCGCTCTTCCTCTCCTCGTCCTTCCTGCCTTCCTCAGACTCACAACTGTTTCCGGGCCTTGGACCCTGATGCGCCCACTGCCCCCTCCTTTGTTCCTTTGGGTTCTCTCCCGAAGGATCCTCCTCCTGGTCCTCTGTCTGGGGTTCCCCTTCCTTCTACCCGGTCTGTCGTGTCTCCTGTGTCTTCTTCCTCGTCCCCCTCCGATCCTCCTTCCCATCCTCTTCCTCCATCTATCGGCTCTCCCCACCGCCTGTCGGTGCGGGCGGATGTCCATCGCTCTCCTAACGGCCGTCGTGTGTGCTCTCGTTCGGCTTCTCCTGTTGAGACACTGGAATCCGTTGCCCGGTACGTAGTTGCTGGGACACCGGTCTCTTTAAGTCAGAAGCGAAAGCCTGGCTCCTCTCCTTCGTCTTCCCCGGCGGGTAAGAAGGCTTCGCTTTCTTCCTCAGCTCCTACTTCTGGCTCTGTTGCTCCTTCCCCTCCCATTTCAGTGATTGCGCCCCCTGTTCCTGCTATAGAGGTTTCTTTGGCCCCTGCTTCCCTTTCGGTTGCTGCTCTTGCTGAGGTGCGCTCCCCTCTTTCTACTCCCCCTCTTCCTGCTGCTGTCCTTGACTGCTCCTCTCCGTTGTCTCCTCCTCTTCCTCCTCCTCCTCCTCTGGACCCCGCCCGCCCACCTCTGATCTGTTCTCCCGTTTCCTTCCCTCCGTCTTTGCTCAGTTTACCCATGCCCCCTAACCCTGACTTTGCTGACCCTGATCCTGACCCTGATATTCTTTAACGTGCTCTGTTGCTCTTTCGCCTTTGTTTCTTCCTTGTTCTCTGTTTTTGTCCTTTCTCTTCTCGTCGTAGTCCATTCTTCAATGGAACGTTCGAGGTTATTACGCCAATTTCCTCGAACTCCAACTTCTGATTTCGCGGTTTTCGCCCCTTTGTGTCTGTCTCCAGGAGCCAATGCTTGGTGCTCGTCCTGGTCGTTTTCGTGGCTATTCCTTTCTCTCCCCCCCCCCCCCAGCCATTGCTGGGGCTTCTAATTCTTCTGCTCTCTTGATTCGTGCTGATGTTCCCTTTGTTCCTTTGCTTTTTCCTTCGCCTCTCCATTGTTCTGCTGCTCGTATCTTTGTGGGGAAATGGTACACAGTTTGTTCCATTTATCTCCCCCCGAGTGTCCCGCTCTCTCTTCCTGATTTGAAACACCTCCTAGACTCCTTGCCGGAGCCTGTGCTCCTGCTGGGTGACTTCAATTGTCGTCATTCTCTTTGGGGTGACGTTCTGACGAATACCCGGGGTCGCCTCCTTGAGCCGTTTCTCCTCTCTTCTTCCCTGTCTCTTCTGAATTCTGGTGAGCCCACTCATTTGGACTCTCGGACTCGCACCCTTTCTTGTCTTGATCTTTCTCTCTGCTCTTCTTCTCTTTACTTAGATTTCACGTGGCAGGTTCTTGATGACCTCCATGGAAGTGATCATTTCCCCATCCTTGTTTCCTTTTTCTCTTTTCGCCCTTCCCTCTCTTTCCCTAGGTGGCAGTTTGCTAAGGCAGACTGGACCCTGTTTACCCTAAGTGCTGCTCTCTCTGACCTCTCCCTTCTGCCTCTCTCTCGCGCTCTCCTCCTTTTTCATGACACTGTCTTCAACGCTGCCCTCCGCTCTATTCCTCGCTCTTCCTCTCGGGGTCCACGGAAGTGCGTTCCCTGGTGGAATGCGGACTGTGCTCGGGCTGTCCGCTGTAAGCGTGCAGCCTGGAAGAGGCACCGCCGTAGGCAGACGACCGATTCTTTTCTTTTCTTTCAGAAAGCGAGTGCGGTGAGCCCGTAGGGCCATCCGTACGGCTAAACGTGAATGTTGGGCATCTTATGTCTCAACAATTACGTCCGAAACCCCTCTGGCCCAGATCTGGAAGCGTATCCACAAGATAGCGGGTAAGTTCGTTCCCGATGTTTCACCGGTCCTTCACCTCCATGATACTCTTGTGGCGGACCCGTTGCAGGTCGCTTCCGAACTGGGTTCCCACTTTTCTTCTGTTAGCTCTGGTCTTCATCTTCCCCAATCTTTCCTTCTTCGTAAACCTGTCCTTGAGTCTCGTCCTTTAGATTTCTGCACTCATCTTCAGCTTCCCTATAATGATCCCTTCTCTCTCTCTGAACTTCGTTCTGCCCTGGCCCTCTGCGGTTCTACGGCGGCGGGCTCCGATGGTATTCATTATGAGATGCTTCGCCATCTCCCTCCGAGCACGTCTCAGTATTTACTGAGTCTGTATCATCGGATCTGGGAGTCGTCGTCAGTCCCTGAGGACTGGCTCGATGCCGTTGTCCTCCCTGTTCGCAAACCGGGGTCTCTGGGTACTTCCCCTAAGGACTTTCGCCCTATTGCTCTCACAAGTTGTGTCTGCAAACTCTTTGAACTTATGGTTAACGTTCGTCTGATGTGGTTCCTGGAACACCATCACCTCCTCTCCCCTTCTCAATTTGGTTTCCGCAAGTGCCGCAGCACGAAAGATGTCCTGGTGAACTTGGAGGTCTATATTCGTACTGCTTTTGCTGCGAAGACCTCCGTTGTTG
The DNA here is from genome assembly GCF_040958095.1 of Procambarus clarkii. NCBI lineage: Eukaryota > Metazoa > Arthropoda > Malacostraca > Decapoda > Cambaridae > Procambarus > Procambarus clarkii. Next base: position 7,856,545 of record NC_091160.1, on the reverse strand, counting down.
CCGTCCTTTTTGCCCTGGAAAAGGCTTACGACACCACTTGGCGTTGTCATATCCTATCTCAACTTCATTCTTTTGGCCTTCGTGGACATCTCCCTCTTTCTCCGCGGCTTCCTCTCTCGTCGTTCCTTTCGGGTGCGCCTTGGTACCGCTCTCTCTCCCTCTTTTCAGCAATACGAAGGTGTGCCCCAGGGTAGTGTTCTGAGCACTACTCTTTTTCTGGTTGCCCTCAATGGTCTTCTTTCCTCTCTTCCTTCTGGTGTCTTCTCCGCTCTCTATGTCGATGATCTTACCCTTTGTTGTCAGGGTGATGCTTCGCCTCTCCTTCAACGCCGGCTTCAACTTGCAATTGATGCCGTGTCGTCTTGGGCCACTGATCATGGCTTGAAGTTCTCTATTTCTAAGACTTGTGCCATGACTTTTACGCGGAAACGGGTTGTTCTTCGTCCCTCTTTGTCACTTTATGGTCATCCCCTTGAATATAAAGATTCCGCGAAGCTTTTGGGGTTATTCCTTGACACTCGTTTGTCTTGGTCTCCCCATATCTCTTACCTCCGTGTTGAGTGCTCTAAGGCCCTTACCCTCCTTCGGGTCTTGTCCCATACTTCTTGGGGGGCAGATAGGCGCACTCTCCTTGCTTTACATTCCTCTCTCGTCCTGTCTAAGCTCGATTATGGTTGCCCTGCTTACTCGTCTGCTTCTCCTTCTACTCTTCGCCGTCTTGATGCTTTGCACCATACTGGGTTGCGCCTCAGTTCTGGTGCCTTTCGTTCGACTCCCGTCCTTAGCTTGTATGTTGACACTGGCTTCCTGTCTCTCCAGGACCGCCGTGATCGCTACTGTCTTCGCTATCTTGCGCGGTCCTTGCAACATCCTTCCTCTCGCCTCTGTCGTGCTTTAACTTTTACCCCTCCTGCGGTTCCTGTTCCTCTTCACCACCTCCCTCTTTCTGTCCGGTTATCTCGCCTACAGGATTCTCTTTCCGTTCGTATTTCTGATGTTTCTCCTCGTGTTGTTCCTTCTTTGCCCCCGTGGAGGGTCCCTCTTCCGCGGTTTTGTACATCCTAGACCCGTTTCACTAAAGCTTTTACCCCTCCTACGGTTCTAAAACGCCTTTTCCTCGAGCACTTTTCTTCTCACTCCCGCTCCGTTTCTGTCTTCACCGATGGGTCTAAGTCAGCGGACGGTGTTGGCTACTCTGTTGTTTTTCCTGATCGCACTTATATGTGTCGCTTGCCTCCAGAGACTAGCATCTTTACAGCGGAACTTTATGCTATTCTCTATGCTCTTCGTCTCCTGCTTTCTCGTTGTCAGTCTTCCTTTGACTGTGTTCGAGTTGACTCTCGTAGTGCCCTCATGGCTCTCGGGTCCTTTAATCCGGTTCATCCAGTAGTTGTCGAGATCCAGCATTGGCTGTTTCTCGTTCACAGTAAATTTAAGTCGGTTGAGTTTTGTTGGGTTCCCAGCCATATTGGTGTGTCTTTAAATGAGCGTGCGGATGCTGCCGCCAAGGAAGCTGTCCGCTCTTGTCCCATCTCTCGTAAGGGCATTCCGTATTCCGACTTTTACCCGGTTATCCATTCCTCAGTCCTTACCCGTTGGCAGGCTTCTTGGTTGTCTGTTACTGGTAACAAGCTACGTACTCTTAAATGTTGTGTTTCCTCGTGGCAGTCCTCCTTTCACCGTAACCGGCGGTGGGAAACAGCTCTGGCGAGGTTGCGTATTGGCCATACTCACTTAACCCATGGTCACTTGATGGAGCGCCGCCCTGCTCCTTATTGTCCTACTTGCATTGTCCCTCTTACGGTCGTGCATGTCCTTCTTGAATGTCCTGACTTCCAGGACGAGCGTGTGTCTTGCTTTCCGACCGCCCCTCGCGGTCACCTGTCCCTCGATAGAATTCTTTTTGACTCGGATACTTTTGATATCGTTCGCCTTATGCGTTTTTGTTCTCGTATTGGCATCCTTGGTGATATTTAGCGCCCTCTGATTATTTTGCGTATTTGATGGTGCTACATAGCCTTCCCGGTTTGGTGCCTTCTTTTGATTATTACTTACTTACTAGTGCAGTACTGGCTCAACCAGATGCGGATGATGGTGTCATTTATCCAGCCTGTGTTGTGACCAGATTATTGGGTAAGTCGCCGTGGTGTACGGCCATGGTGTATGAGTTGCCATAGTGTATGTGTGGCCATGGTGTATGTGTGGCCATGGTATATGTGTGGCCATGGTGTATGTGTTGCCATGGTGTATGTGTGGTCATGATGTATGTGTGGCCGTGGTGTATGTGTGGCCATGGTTTATGTGTTGCCATGGTGTATGTGTGTGGCCATGGTGTATGTGTATGGCCATGGTGTATGTGTGGCCATGGTGTAAGTGTGGCCATGGTTTATGTGTTTCCATGGTGTATATGTGGCCAAGGTATATGTGTAGCCAAGGTATATGTGTGGCCATGATATATGGTGGCCAAGGTAAATGTGTGGTTATGGGATATGTGTGGCCATGGTATATGATGGGCAAGGTATATGTGTGGCCAAAGTATATGTGTGGCCATGGTGTATGGTGGCCAAGGTATATATGTGGCCAAGGTATATTTGTGACCATGGTATATTGTGGCCAAGGTATATGTGTGGCCAAGGTATATGTGTGGCCATGGTATATGGTGGCCAAGGTATATGTGTGGCCAAACTATATGTGGGCCATGGTGTATGTGTGGCCAAGGTATATGTATGACCATGGTATATGTGTGACCATGGTATATGTGTAGATATGGTATATGTGTAACCATGGTATATGGTGGCTGTTATATATTTGTGGGCTGCTATGGGGGATCTAGTATTATGGAGCAGGGTCACCAGTTAGAATCAAGGTGTAACAGGGTAGTGACACAATTAGACCTGGCCCCCAAGGAACATGGGTTCCTGTTTATACTTTAAGGTTTTACAACAGTTCCGTCGTCTGGGATACAATCAATTACGCCACTACAACAGGAGTAATGGATACACCTCAAAAATTACATATTTATTAAACCCTCTTAACAACCCCCCATATACATTCACACCAATGACAATAATTACTTTACCACACTATCTTACATTAACTACCATGGTCCATATAGGCAGGATACAAGGCTTACACTTGGGACAAGCTAGGGTAAAGTCTACTAGGCAAGGGACACTAGCAAGTACTCTAGGTAGCATGGTACCACTGGAGAAGAACGTGGTTCCACTGAATCCCCTTTAGAGTAAATTAGCAATATAAACACTAGCGATACCCTATACACATTACTACATACTTATGCCAGAAAACGAGAATGCAGCACTACTTAACTTTGTAAACTAGACACAGGATAAGGTAAGGGAGAGAAGTAGGAGGAAGGGGAGAGGGATGCAGAGCAACACAGTAGAGTTGTTGACACCACGCCGCCAGCCAGAAAAGAGCCCTTCAGCCTCCAGTCCCAGAGCTCCCGAGGTGTGTGGTGCCAGGAAGAGCCCAATTGATCGTGCAGCTTATACACATTACAAATTTTCACCGATGTACAATATTGTTTACTTTACTTGTTCTATGAATAGTTAATAATTACTACAAAGTTATACTTAATCCACAACAAGCTCAAGAGTCTGAATGATCTGTGAGAAACAAGATTCGTCTTACGTCTGGCAAGGAAGATAGGAATGCACATCGACAAGCGCACAAAATAACGAAAGGTAAATTATTGAGCTAAATATGACCTCTGGTTTCCACTGAAGAACCCAGGGTCGTAACAGTGGCCATGGTATATGTGTGGCCCATGGTATATGTGTGGCCATGGTATATGTGTGGCCATGGTATATGGTGGCCATTGTATATGTGTGGCCATGCTATATGTGTGACCATGGTATATGTGTAGATATGGTATATGTGTGGCCATGGTATATGGTGGTCATGGTATATGTGTGGCCATGGTATAGGGTGGTCATGGTATATGTGTGGCCATGGTATATGTGTGGCCATGGTATATGTATAGCCATGGTGTATGATGGCCATGGTATATGTGAGGCAATTGTATATGTGTGGGCATGGTATATGTGTGCCATGTTATATGTGTGGCCATGCTATATGTGTGGCCATGTTATGTGTGTGTCCATGGTATATGTGTGGCTATGGAATATGTGTGGCCATGGTATATGTGTGGCCATGGTATGTGTGGCCAAGGTATATGTGTGTCCATGGTACATGTGTGGCCATAGTGTATGTGTTGCCATGGGGTATGTGTGGCTATGGTATATGGTGGCCATGGTATATGTATGACCATAGTATATGTGTGGCCATGGTATATGTGGGCCATAGTATGTGTGGCCATGGTATGTGTGTGGCAATAGTATGTGTGTGGCTATGGTATACATGTGGCTATTATATGTGTGACCATGGTACATGTGTGGCCGTGGTGTATGTGTTGCCATGGTGTGTGTGATGCCATGGTGTATGTGTGGCTATGGGGTATGTGTGGCTATGGTATATGGTGGCCATGGTATATGTGTGGCTATGGTATATGCGAGTAGTAGGATTGATGCCATAGACCGTGCGTTTTGGTTTTTTCCGGGCACGGTCTACGCATCCCTGGTTTCACGAACTTGAAGTATGCCATAGACCGTGCGTTTTGTTTTTTTCCGGGCACGGTCTACACACACAACTTGCATAAATGCACTATTATCACAAAAATTATTATAAAACATGGACATTTATTACACAGTTTGTGTAATTATTTTACATCTTTGCACAATTAATACAAGAAAACTTGCTATATAATTACTCAGCTTGCACAATGACAATCAATACGCAAAGGTATAAATATACAATTCGTCCATATGCAATTACACAACATGCGCAATTAATACACAACTTATACAATATTACACATCTTTCATAATTATTACACACAACTTGCACAAATGCATATCTAGCACAAATACGTACAATACATAACTACCCCAAATATGAAAATACACAACTAGCATAAATACACGATTTACACAAATACAATTGCGACATTTACACAACTAGCTCAAAAATATAATCAATACACAACTTACCAAAATATGAACAATACATAACTAGCACATATTCATTAAATACACAACTATGCAATTTCCGCAAATGCACATACAAAAGCATATAAAATTAATACATACAACTTTCACAAAACAATACACAATTTATAGAAATATAATCAATACATAATTTCAATAATCATACAACTTATGCAAAATACATAATCTGCACAATTAATACACAAGTATATTAATTGTGCTATATATGTACAAACACAACCAACTGGGTCAAACAATACACAATTTGCATGATATTTTTCTGGGTATATTTAGGACATTAATTATAATATGCTGAGTTTAACCAACTCCCCAAAAGTCAGAATTTCACATATAAAAATGGTTCATATAACTTCCGATAAGCTCAATATATAACACATTCTTTTTCCATTAAGATATCAACATTATTAGTGCTAAACTATTCATCTAACATATGTCCACTATTTTTATGTCTTATTTATACCTTCCTTGTTACATTCTCTCCAATCAGACCACCATATTTATGTATTTATTCAAACCATCTAACAGCCATATTTGTTCTAGCCTTAGTTATGTTAGGGCAGGTGGGGTTAGGTGGAGTCAGTATTTTCTATGATAATTTTAGACAAATTTGCTATATCTTATCAAAATGCATCTTGTTAAAACTTAAATTCATCTAAATCTATCAAAAAAAATATACTTATACTACGCAAATTTGACTAAATTCAACCTAGCTAAACTAACTAAATATGAGCATCCCATATCCTCACATACAAGCCTATGTCGCCTCTGTCCATACATTATATGAGTCTGCCATATAGCACGAACCCCAAATAGGAAAATTTACACTATTTCTTAAACATACTAGTTCATTACCCTAAGATATTATATATGTCTTTCCCTACACGACCTCACCTAACCTGACCTAGCATATCCAACCCTGGATTTGTTAAAGTTTGCGAAATTTATGCTATGCCACCTAAATTTCACCAAATTTAAGGCAATTTCCACCAAATATACCCAAATGTTGCGTAGCATAGCACTGCCAAAGCCCATTTTCTCCTATTCCATACTACCCTACACAACCTCACCTAACATGACCTAGCATATCCAAACCTGGATTTGGTTAAAGTCTGCGAAATTTATGCTATGCCACCTAAATTTGACCAAATATACCCAAATGTTTCATATCACAGCACTGCCAAAGCCCATTTTTACCTACATTTTCTCCTATTCCATCCTACCCTATGCAACCTTACCTCACCTATCCTACCATATCCAAACCTAGATTTGGTTAAAGTCTGCGAAATTTAAGCTATCCCACCTAAATTCTATCTAATTTAAGGCAATTCCCACCAAATATATCCAAATGTTCTGTATCACAGCACTGCCAAAGCCCATTTTTACCTACATTTTCTCCTATTCCATCCTACCCTACGCAACCGTACCTAACCTATCCTAGCATATCCAAACCTAGATTTGGTTAAAGTCGGCGAAATTTAAGCTATCCCACCTAAATTCTAACTAATTTAAGGCAATTCCCACCAAATATATCCAAATGTTCTGTATCACAGCACTGCCAAAGCCCATTTTTACCTACATTTTCTCCTATTCCATCCTACCATACGCAACCTTACCTAACCTATCCTAGCATATCCAAACCTAGATTTGGTTAAAGTCGGCGAAATTTAAGTTATCCTATATAAATTTTACCTAATTTAAGACAATTTCCACCAAATATACCCAAAAATGTTTTGGAACATAGCACGGCCAAAGCTCATTTTAGCTGAGTTTTCACCTATTCCAATCTGCCCTAGACAACCCTACCCATCCTCTTGGCCGCACATATACTATCCCCACACATATACCATGGCAACACATACACCATTGCCACACATACACCATGGCCACACATATACCTTGGCCACACATATACCATTGCCACAATATACCATTTCCACACGTGTGGCATAGCCACACATATACCATGGCCACACATATACCATGGCAACACATATACCATAGCCACACATATACCATGGCCACCATATACCATGGTCACCATAGCCACACATACTCCATGGCATCACATACACCATGGCAACACATACACCATGGCCACACATGTACCATGGCCACACATATAATAGCCACACATATACCATAGCCACACATATGCTATTGCCACACATATACCATGGCCACACATATACTATGGCCACACATATACCATGGTCACACACATACTATGGTCACACATATACCATAGCCACACATACCCCATGGCAACACATACACCATGGCCACACATGTACCATGGACACACACATACCATGGACACACATATACCATGGCCACATATACCTTATCCACATATACCATGGCCACACACATTCCATACCTTGAGGTTACCTTGAGGTGCTTCCGGGGCTCAGCGTCCCCGCGGCCCGGTCGTCGACCAGGCCTCCTGGTTACTGGACTGATCAACCAGGCTGTTGGACGCGGCTGCTCGCAGCCTGACGTATGAGCCACTGCCTGGTTGATCAGGTATCCTTTGGAGGGGCTTATCCAGTTCTCTCTTGAACACTGTGAGGGGTCGGCCAGTTATGCCCCTTATGTGTAGTGGAAGCGTGTTGAACAGTCTCGGGCCTCTGATGTTGATAGGGTTCTCTCTCAGAGTACCTGTTGCACCTCTGCTTTTCAACGGGGGTATTCTGCACATCCTGCCATGCCTCCTGGTCTCATGTGATGTTATTTCTGTGTGCAGGTTTGGGACCAGACCCTCAATTATTTTCCACGTGTAAATTATTATGTATCTCTCCCGCCTGCGCTCAAGGGAGTACAGATTTAGGCTCTTTAGTCGGTCTCAGTAATTTAGATGTTTTACTGAGTGGATTCTAGCAGTAAAGGATCTCTGCACGCTCTCCAGGTCAGCAATTTCTCCAGCTTTGAAAGGTGCTGTCATTGTGCAGCAGTACTCCACTCTAGAGAGCACAAGCGTTTTGAAAAGTATCATCATCGGTATAGCATCTCTAGTGTGAAAAGTTCTTGTTATCCAACCTGTCATTTTTCTTGCAGTTGTGACGGCTACTTTATTGTGTTCTTTAAAGGTAAGGTCTTCCGACATGAGTACACCCAGATCCTTTACATTGCCTTTTCGTTCTATGTTATGATTTGCCTGAGTTTTGTACGTGGTTTCTGTTTTTATATTTTCAATTTTTCCGTAGCGCATGAGCTGGAACTTATCCTTGTTAAACACCATATTATTTTCGGTAGCCCATAGAAAGACCTGATCTACATCTGATTGGAGGTTTGCCGTGTTCTCTATGTTGCCAACTCTCATGAAAATCCTAGTGTCATCTGCAAAGGATGATACAGTGCTATAGGTTGTGTTCTGGTCTATGTCCGATATCAGGATGAGAAAGAGTACTGGAGCAAGCACAGTACCCTGGGGGACTGAGCTCTTCATGGTTGATGGGCTGGATTTTATTTTGTTGACTATTACACATTGGGTTCTGTTAGTCAGGAAATTGTAGATCCATCTGCCTATTTTCCCGGTGATTCCTTTTGAACGCATTTTATGTGCAATAACACCATGGTCACATTTATCAAAGGCTTTTGCGAAATCTGTGTAAATTACATCAGCATTTTGTTTGTCTTCCATAGCATCTAATGCCATATCATAGTAGTCCAGCAACTGCGACAGGCAAGAGCGCCTTCTTCTGAAACCATGTTGTCCGGGGTTATGGAGATGCTGTGATTCCATGTATTTTGTGATCTTACTTCTTAGCACTCTCTCAAAAAATTTTATGATGTGCGATGTTAGTGCTATCGGCCTGTAATTTTTTGCCTCTGCCTTATTTCCTCCTTTATTGATTGGTGCTATCTCTGTTGTTTTTAGTATGTCAGGGATAACGCCAGTATCTAGGCTTTGTCTCCACAGAATGTGAAGGGCCTGCGATAGTGGTTTTTTACAGTTCTTGATGAATATTGAGTTCCAAGAATCCGGGCCTGGTGCAGAGTGCATAGGCATACTGTTTATGGCTTCTTCAAAATCTAGTGGGGATAGGGCGACGTTTGATATATGATTTGATGTTGGTATCATATCCATGAAAAATTCATTTGGGTTATCAATCTTTAGGGCATTTAATGGCTCGCTGAAAACAGAGTCGTACTGCTTCCTCAGTAACTCGGTCATTTCTTTGTTGCCACCGGTGAAAGTTCCATCTCCCTTTCTCAGGGTCCCGATACTAGATGTGGTTTTTGATCTTGATTTTGCATAGGATCATAGGAGAAAAAATATTTCGGATTTCTCTCTATTTCACTGATGGCCTTTTGCTCTCTTTGCCTCTCCTGGGTTTTGTATGATTCTTGTAGCTTGAGTTCAATAGTTTCTATTTTTCTACCTAACCTTCTTCGCCGTTCTTGAGATAGGGTGCGACTCTCAAGTTGTTCCGCGATTCGTTTTCTTCGCCTATATAGGGAACGACGTTCCCGTTCCATCTCTGTATCTCTTTCTCTTTTTTCTTAGAGGTATGCGGTTTGAACATATTTCTAGTGCTACTGAGCTTATTTTTTCCAGGCACTGTTTCAGGTTTGCATTTTCTAGCTGTTCTTCCCAGTTTATTTCTATGAAGTCCTGGTCTATTTGCTCCCAGTTTATCTGTTTATTATTGAAGTTGAATTTGCTGAAATCTCCTCCACCGGGAATCTGGACTGGTTTTGAAGGTCCATTCCTCATGGTTGTCATAACTTCAATTAAGTTGTGATCTGAGTAACAGGTATTTGTAATCATTATGTTCCCGATCAACTCATCATTATTAGTAAAAATGAGGTCCAGCGTGTTCTCCTTGCAGGTTTAAGGCAAACCTATCGCACATCCGTAGCAGGTCATTTGCATGTGCCTGTTCATTTAGGCTACTTCCTGGTATTCGTTCTGATATTACTGTATTAGCCAGGTGCTTCCATTTCAGGTGTCGTAGGTTGAAGTCCCCAAGCAGGATGATGTTCGGAGCTGGATTTGCGAGGTTTTCCAAGCAGTGCTCTATTTTCATTAGTTGGTCTTTAAACTGCTGAGGGTTTGCCTCCGGCGACTTATATACAAGGACAACAACTACATTTAGGATCTCTATTTTGACTATCAGCACTTCCACCATATCATTTGATATGGCCACATGGCCATACATATTCCATAGCCACACACATACCATGGACACACACATACCATTGCCACACATATAGCATGGCCACACATATAACATGGCCACACATATACCATGCCCACACATATACAATTGCCTCACATATACAATTGCCTCACATATACCATGGCAACCATACACCATGGCTATACATATACCATGGCCACACACTTACTATGGCCACACATATACCATGGCCACACATATACCATGACCACCATATACCATGGCCAAACATACACTATGGCCACACATACACTATGGCAACTCATACACCATGGCCGTACACCACAGCGACACACACTTTGACCACCCATACACCATGGCAACACATACACCATGGCCACACATATACCATGGCCACACATACACTATGGTAACACATACACCATGATCACAAATACACCATGGCAGCACATACACCATGGCCACATATACACCATGGCCACACATTTACCATGGCAACACATATATCATGGCCACACATACACCATGGTCACACATACACTATGACAACTCATTCACCATGGCCACACATGCACCATGGCCACACATACACCATATCCACACATACACCATGGCAACATATACACCATGACCACACATACATCATGTCAACACATACACCATGGTCACACATACACCATGGACACACATACACCATGGCAACACATACACCATGGCCAAACAGACACTATGGCAACTCATACACAATGGCCACACATGTACCTTGGCCAAACATATACCATGGCCATAATATTACCATGGCCACACATATGCCTTGGCCACATATATACCATTGCCACACATATACCATTGCCACAATATACCATGGCTACAGGTATGGCATAGCCATAGCCATAGCCACACATTGCAGTCTCCGTGGTGTAGTGGTAAGACACTCTGGCGTTCCGCGAGCGCTTTGTCCTAGGTTCGTATCCTGGCCGGGGAGGATTTACTGGGCGCAAATCCTTAACTGTAGCCTCTGTTTAACTCAACAGTAAAATGTGTACTTGGTTGTAACAACGATTCGTCGCGGCGGGGATCGTATTCCAAGGACCTGCCCGAAACGCTACGCGTACTAGTGGCTGTACAGGAATGTAAGAACTCATGTATATATCTCAAAAAAAAAAAAATATATATATATATCCTGGCCACCATGTACCATGCCCAGACATATACCATTGCCACACATACACCATTGCCACACATACACCATGGCCACACGTATACCTTGGCCGCACATATACCATTCCACACATATACCATGCCACACATATACTTTGGCCACACATATACCATGGCAACACATACACCATTGCCACACATACACCATACCCACACATATACCTTGGCCACACATATACCATTGCCACCATATACCATGGCCACACGTATGGTATAGCCACACTTATACCATGGCCACACATATACCATGGCAACACATAAGTAGTAGGATTGATGCCATAGACCGTGCGTTTTGGTTTTTTCCGGGGCACGGTCTACGCATCCCGGATTCAGGTATGCCATAGACCGTGCGTTTCGTTTTTTTTTTCCAGGCACGGACTACGCACCCCTGGTTTCACGAACTTGAAGTATGCCATAGACCGTGCGTTTTGTTTTTTTCCGGGCACGGTCTACGCACCCCTGGTTTCACGAACTTGAAGTATGCCATAGACCGTGCGTTTTGGTTTTTTCCGGGCACGGTCTACGCACCCCTGGTTTCACGAACTTGAAGTATGCCATAGACCGTGCGTTTTGTTTTTTTCCGGGCACGGTCTACGCACCCCCGGATTCGGGTATGCCATAGACCGTGCGTTTCGTTTTTTTCCGGGCACGGTCTACGCACCCCCCGGATTCAAGTATGCCATAGACCGTGCGTTTTGTTTTTTTCCGGGCACGGTCTACGCACCCCTGGATTCACGAACTTGAAGTATGCCATAGACCGTGCGTTTTTGTTTTTTCCGGGCACGGTCTACGCACCCCCGGATTCAGGTATGCCATAGACCGTGCGTTTCGTTTTTTTCCGGGGCCGGTCGACGCACCCTGGGTTTTCTACAAGTCGCTCTATGGCCCCTGCCATTTTCGCTCAAGGGGATTAAACGGCTGCCTCAAGTCATCCCCAAATTTCGTTGGCTCAGTGACCCTGCACAGACATTGCTAATGGTCAATGACGTCACCAGCTAGCCGCTCAGCGTTCCTGCACCGGCATGTTCAAGGGGATTAAAAAGCTGGTCTATGAGTCGTGTGTTTTGCGATACAACAGTGACCTTGAAACCTAATGTAAAATACCATCATCCCTAGTCTATTTTTAATTTCATATTTACTTCCAACCATCGCCCATTACATTTATCAAATGGGGTCATGTATGTGAGGGAAGAACATAACTTCAGCACTGCAAGAAGTTGTGTGTATTTTCAAGTTTGTCCCCTGCTGCCTGTATTTACCCAGGTCTTTTCCTAAATATAAAACTTGTCCAATTCATTCCTATTCTGTTTCATGTCGATACGTTTAATAGGTTATTAATATTCCCCTTTACTATGACCATTCAGTCACACCTCTATCATGTCACCCCTATTTCTTCTTCGTCGTCGTTCTAGAGAATGTAATTTGAGCTTTGACAATCTTTCTTGAAGGATCGTTTATTATGCATAGGGCAAAAATTAAAATGAAAAAAACTGCTATCAGTCGTTTATATTTAAAAATAGAGGCCTGGGCATTGGTGATTTCAATGCGAGTTCAGTAGTAAACCAATATTGTCCTTAACCGCATACACGTCTCACATTCGCTCAAAACATACCTCCCACACCTTGCTGTGGCAAATAACAAATAAAAAAATCTCATTCAGTAAAAGCAAGTCTCTCATGTTTTAAAATAAGGCCTTCTGCGGCGCGAGGCGCGCTAAATGCGGATCCCAGGAGGTTCACACATAAGTGTGAACTCTTAATCTGGCTTAATACCTCAACTGTGCTCTGTGCCTCATCAAAGTTGATATTCAGCTACAATAGCTCGTATTTTCGCTCATTGCTTATATTTTCTGTTATTCATAAACCCGATCAAACCATCCTAACCTAACCTAACCTAACATATTATATATAACAAACAAATACATTCTACAGAACAGTTATTGTTGTTGTTTAGTGACATCGTGAAAAGCGACCACAGGTATAGGGATAAGGTATTGTTATATTATCATAGCAATATGGAAGTTGTAGTGAAGGACCTGGTGACTCTAGTGGCAGCCCTGAGGACAGAGTTGGACTCTCTGCGGGAGGAGGTGCGTCAGCTTAAAAAACAACGAGAAGTAACGAAGGAGGAGACCAGCAGTAAAGGGACCTCGTCTTGGAGAGTTGCGAAAGACAGGGGCCTTAAGAAGACTTTGATAAAGCCGCCTTCAAACGCCATAGCAACTTCAAATTCATTTGACGTTTTGGAGGACGAGTGCTGTGGAGAGACTGTGGATCGCGCAAAAGGGAAAGCAACGAAGAGAAAGGAAGCGCAGGCCCCTCAGAAAGTAAAGGAAGTACCTAAGCAAACATTAGTTGTGGGAGATTCCCAGATAAGGTATTTGGATAGAACGTTTTGTGCTAGAGATAGGGGGAACAGGTTAAGGGTTTGCTATCCCGGAGCTGGCATTGGTGATATTATAAACAACATGAATGATATTATGGCTGGTAATGGGAACAATCCCATTATTTGCATTAGCGTGGGAGGAAATGATGTTGGTCGAGTCAGGAGTGAGGAACTGATTCAGAGGTATAAAACAGCCATAGAGTTAGTTAGGAGCAAGGGAGGAATCCCGATCATATGTGGCATTCTTCCAAGAAAGGGAGTGGGAAATGAATGGATATCGAGGGCACTTGGTGTCAATTGCCGGCTGGAAAGATATTGCAAATCAAATGCAATATCTTTCATAGACAACTGGGAACACTTCTATGGAAGAAATGAAATGTATGCTCGTGATGGGGTGCATCTATCGAGAGCTGGGGTTGTTGCTGTTGCGAACTCGCTAGAAGAAGTGGTTAGAGGTGTTTGTTTGGGTTTAAACTGTTAGTAGATAGAGGTATGGGAATTGATTTGGAGGAAGGAGGTAATAAAAGTATGTGTTTGTGGGAGAAAGGAATTGGCAAAACGATCAGGGAAAGAGAAGGTCCGCAAAATAACAATTCACTTAGGGTATATTACACTAACAGTAGAAGTCTAAGAAATAAAATTAACGAATTAAATGCTCTTGTCTGCACAGAAAAAATAGATATTATTGCACTTACCGAAACGTGGATGAATGTAGAAAATAGAGAACTATTAGCTGAATATCAAATATATGGATTTAAACTATTTCACACAGATAGATATATTAGACGAGGAGGTGGAGTAGCCATATATGTTAGGGACAATTTGAAATGTAGTCTCAAAGAGGGAATCAAAACAGAGCCACACACAGAAACTATTTGGATTGAATTAAACGAAAAAGCTAATAATATTATAATAGGAGTAATATATAGGCCACCAAATTTAGACAGAATGGAAGCAAAGCATCTATGGGATGAAATATCTAGAGCATCTAGATCTAACAGTATTTATGTCATGGGTGACTTTAATTTTAGCGGAATAAACTGGTTGAACAAAACAGGGAATAGTGAAGCAGAAGATTTTCTAGAATTAATTGACGATTGCTTTCTTACGCAACACATTAAGGAACCAACACGGGAAAATAATATTTTAGATTTAGTGTTAACTAACAGGGAAACGCAAATTAATGACATCGAAATAGGGAGTGAGCTAGGGAGCAGTGATCACAAAGAAATCAGATTTAGCATAGAATGGAATAGACCAGTAGGAGAAAATTCTGTTAAAGTGCCAGATTTTCGAAAAGCTGATTTTAATAGCCTAAGAAATTTTTTGGGTCAAATTGATTGGAAAGGCTTGGGTATGGGGTGTGGGCCGGTCTTGGAGCGAGACATGAACCCAGCGATAGGTGACTTAAATGGGGATTTCGATGTGGATTCAATATATAACTTATTTAAGAATATTCTAAACAAAGCACAGGAACGTAGTATACCATACAAATTGAATAGATCGTATACTAATGACCCAAAGTGGATAACAAAAAATTTGAAGAACCTTATAGGTAAAAAGAGAGCTTGGTACAAAAGGATTAAAAATGGGGAGGTCACTTTAGAACAGGAATTCGTACAACTGGTTAGAAATGTTAAAAAAGAGATAAGGAAAGCAAAAAGAAACTATGAAGTTCGCATAGCAGGGCAAGCAAAGACAAATCCTAAAGGGTTTTTTCAGTTATATCGTACTAAGACTAGGGAAAGGATAGGTCCATTAAAAACTGAGACAGGTCAAATAACAGATAGTGATGAAGAGATGAGTAGTATTTTTAATAAATATTTTGTATCTGTATTTACTAAAGAGGAACTTAACAATATGCCTTCAGCCGAACAAGTCTATGTGGGTGGGGACGAGGACAGGTTGACGAGTTTAGCAGTTACCAGGGAGGATGTTCTTAAACAAATAGTAAAACTCAAACCAAACAAATCCCCAGGGCCGGATGAAGTGTTTGCTAGGGTGCTTAAAGAATGCAAAGAGGAGCTTTGTGACCCACTGTCAACCATATTTAATAAATCAATAGAGTCAGGCAGAGTGCCAGAGTTTTGGAAAGTTGCTAATGTGATACCAGTTTTTAAGAAAGGAGATAGATCACTTGCGTCTAACTATCGACCAATTAGCCTAACGTCTATTGTGGGAAAGTTACTCGAATCTATAATAGCAAATAAAATTCGTCTTCATCTTGAAAAACATAAATTAATAATTGAGTCGCAACATGGTTTTATAAATGGCCGTTCATGTTTAACAAATTTGTTATCTTTTTATTCTAGCATTGTTGAGGCAGTTGATAGTGGTAAGGATTGCGATGTTGTATACCTTGACTTTAGCAAAGCTTTTGATACAGTGCCACATGAAAGACTGATTAAAAAAATAGAGTCTCATGGTATTGGGGGTGCTATATTAAGCTGGATTAGGGCATGGCTATACCAAAGGAAACAGAGAGTTAGTATAAATGGAATCAAGTCAGAGTGGGAAAATGTTGTAAGTGGAGTGCCTCAAGGCTCTGTCCTGGGACCTCTGTTGTTTATAATATATATTAATGATTTAGATTCAGGTTTGAGTAGCAACATTTGCAAATTTGCCGATGATACGAAAATCGGTAGGGAAATTAATTCGGAGGAGGACTCACTATCACTTCAAGTTGATCTAGATAGGGTTTTGAAATGGTCAAAGGATTGGCAGATGCAGTTTAATGCTGATAAATGTAAAGTTCTGAGGTTAGGTAATGATGATAGAGTTACAAGATACGAGCTAGATGGTGTTGTGATTGCGAAGTCGGATTGCGAAAGGGATCTGGGAGTTATGATTAGTAAGAATTTAAAACAAAAGGATCAATGCATAAATGTTCGTAATAAGGCAAATCGGACACTTGGATTTATTAATCGCAGCGTTAGTAACAAGACACCTGGTGTGGTTCTCAAGCTATATCTTGCTCTAGTTAGGCCCCATTTAGATTATGCAGTTCAGTTTTGGTCGCCATATTATAGAATGGATATAAATTCACTTGAACGTGTCCAGCGTAGGATGACTAAGTTAATTCCCCAAATTAGAAATCTTTCATATGAAGAAAGATTAACAAAGCTTAAGTTGCATTCACTGGAAAGGCGAAGAGTTAGGGGTGACATGATAGAGGTTTACAAGTGGATGAATGGACATAACCGGGGGGATATTAATAGGGTATTAAAAGTATCAACACAGGACAGAACACGAAACAATGGATATAAATATGATAAGTTTAGATTTAGGAAAGACTTGGGTAAATACTGGTTCAGTAACAGGGTTGTTGATTTGTGGAACCAATTGCCGCGTAACATTGTGGAGGTGGGGTCCCTCGATTGTTTCAAGCACGGGTTGGACAAGTATATGAGTGGGATTGGGTGGTTATAGAATAGGAGCTGCCTCGTATGGGCCAATAGGCCTTCTGCAGTTACCTTTGTTCTTATGTTCTTATGTATTGATGGTCATTAGCACATAGGTGTGAAGGTATTACAGCACCTGACTTGTCAACTATGTATGACGTCACCAGACAACCAATGCGACCTTTAGCATCCTACCTGTATATGTACTGTATTTAATGTTATTATTCAAAAATGACTAGACTAACCATCCCCACCTAACCTAATCAGAGGACTGAGAATATACATTTTAGTCATCCACAACTGTAATCATTATTCAGTGATAAGTTCAAAAGTATAACAGAAGCCCAAATGTCGTACTGCAATTTAAGCAGAATCGTACATCTGGCAGCATAGCAGGTGAGCTGAACATATGAATAAAGGTAACTGCAGGGGTCCTATTGGCCCATACGAGGCAGCTCCTATATATTTCCACCCAATCTCATTCATGTCCACCCTATGCTTAAAACAACCAAGGGATCCCACTTAAAGTATTAGTTTACAATAATAGTTTTAATAAATAGCTCTTATTCTAGTTTTATACACAGCAGCAATTATGAAACCCTATAGCTAGGTATTCTTCTATAATCCACAGGTAGTTAACACACATCTGGCAGTACAGCAGATTAGTGGCTGTGTTCATAGGCTAGTCAACTGTCCTCACATCCATCAAATATATATCCAAATGTCGCACCTCAATTCATCCATCTAGCAACTCAGCTGGATGCTAGCCACTATATTCATAGGCTAATCATTTCTACACCTCAAAAAATCCTAGTCTTACTACGCAAATCAGCTAACTTGTTTCTAAACCAACACTCGCAAATACAATCATGCATACCTACACATACTTCAAAACCTATGCATTCATAGAGAATAGCCTAGTTTTTTGCCACCATTTCCCCATTAATCAGATGTAATTTATGCCATACACACAGAAAATACAGCATTTACACACCAAATATGCCATTTATGCATAAAATATATTATTTACACTCAAAATATACCATCACATAAAAAAATATGAGATTTTCATACAAAATATGTCAGTTGCAAACAAAAATATACCATTTACACAATATTGCATGTACACTCAGAGTATGACATTTACACAAAGTACGGTATTTTGCACAAATATATCAAAATGCTTATGCATTTAGACAATCAAAAATACGCTTTAGCTAAAATTACACAATTTCACAAACGTAATTTTCACAAATTACCCACACATTGTCTCATAAACCAAAATACACTTACACCATGAAGATCTATTTTATCAAATTACAGAGCTTACACAAAATACACAATTTTCACACACAAATACAGTTGCACCAGTTCCACTTCAACAAATTAAAAACACAACTTGCATAAATGCACTATTATCACAAAAATTATTATAAAACATGGACATTTATTACACAGTTTGTGTAATTATTTTACATCTTTGCACAATTAATACAAGAAAACTTGCTATATAATTACTCAGCTTGCACAATGACAATCAATACGCTAAGGTATAAATATACAATTCGTCCATATGCAATTACACAACATGCGCAATTAATACACAACTTATACAATATTACACATCTTTCATAATTATTACACACAACTTGCACAAATGCATATCTATCACAAATACGTACAATACATAACTACCCCAAATATGAAAATACACAACTAGCATAAATACACGATTTACACAAATACAATTGCGACATTTACACAACTAGCTCAAAAATATAATCAATACACAACTTACCAAAATATGAACAATAAATAACTAGCACATATTCATTTAATACACAACTATGCAATTTCCGCAAATGCACATACAAAAACATATAAAATTAATACATACAACTTTCACAAAACAATACACAATGTATAGAAATATAATCAATACATAATTTCAATAATCATACAACTTATGCAAAATACATAATCTGCACAATTAATACACAAGTATATTAATTGTGCTATATATGTACAAACACAACCAACTGGGTCAAACAATACACAATTTGCATGATATTTTTTTGGGTATATTTAGGACATTAATTATAATATGCTGAGTTTAACCAACTCCCCAAAAGTCAGAATTTCACATATAAAAATGGTTCATATAACTTCCGATAAGCTCAATATATAACACATTCTTTTTCCATTAAGATATCAACATTATTAGTGCTAAACTATTCATCTAACATATGTCCACTATTTTTATGTCTTATTTATACCTTCCTTGTTACATTCTCTCCAATCAGACCACCATATTTATGTATTTATTCAAACCATCTAACAGACATATTTGTTCTAGCCTTAGTTATGTTAGGGCAGGTGGGGTTAGGTGGAGTCAGTATTTTCTATGATAATTTTAGACAAATTTGCTATATCTTATCAAAATGCATCTTGTTAAAACTTAAATTCATCTAAATCTATCAAAAAAAATATACTTATACTACGCAAATTTGACTAAATTCAACCTAGCTAAACTAACTAAATATGAGCATCCCATATCCTCACATACAAGCCTATGTCGCCTCTGTCCATACATTATATGAGTCTGCCATATAGCACGAACCCCAAATAGGAAAATTTACACTATTTCTTAAACATACTAGTTCATTACCCTAAGATATTATATATGTCTTTCCCTACACGACCTCACCTAACCTGACCTAGCATATCCAACCCTGGATTTGTTAAAGTTTGCGAAATTTATGCTATGCCACCTAAATTTCACCAAATTTAAGGCAATTTCCACCAAATATACCCAAATGTTGCGTAGCATAGCACTGCCAAAGCCCATTTTCTCCTATTCCATACTACCCTACACAACCTCACCTAACATGACCTAGCATATCCAAACCTGGATTTGGTTAAAGTCTGCGAAATTTATGCTATGCCACCTAAATTTGACCAAAAATACCCAAATGTTTCATATCACAGCACTGCCAAAGCCCATTTTTACCTACATTTTCTCCTATTCCATCCTACCCTATGCAACCTTACCTAACCTATCCTACCATATCCAAACCTAGATTTGGTTAAAGTCTGCGAAATTTAAGCTATCCCACCTAAATTCTATCTAATTTAAGGCAATTCCCACCAAATATATCCAAATGTTCTGTATCACAGCACTGCCAAAGCCCATTTTTACCTACATTTTCTCCTATTCCATCCTACCCTACGCAACCGTACCTAACCTATCCTAGCATATCCAAACCTAGATTTGGTTAAAGTCGGCGAAATTTAAGCTATCCCACCTAAATTCTAACTAATTTAAGGCAATTCCCACCAAATATATCCAAATGTTCTGTATCACAGCACTGCCAAAGCCCATTTTTACCTACATTTTCTCCTATTCCATCCTACCATACGCAACCTTACCTAACCTATCCTAGCATATCCAAACCTAGATTTGGTTAAAGTCGGCGAAATTTAAGTTATCCTATATAAATTTTACCTAATTTAAGACAATTTCCACCAAATATACCCAAAAATGTTTTGGAACATAGCACGGCCAAAGCTCATTTTAGCTGAGTTTTCACCTATTCCAATCTGCCCTAGACAACCCTACCCATGCTCTCCTGGCATATCCAAAGTCAGATTTCACACAGCCTCACCTAACCTGACCTAGATAATCCCAAGCTAGATTTGATTAGAGTTCGTGAAATTTATGCTTACTCACCTAAATTCAACATAATTTAAGATACAATATTTAAGACAATTTCTACCCAAAATGATTTGTTACATAGCTCAGCCAAAGACCATTTACCCGAGTTTTAACACATTCCAACCTACCCTACATAGCCTTACCTATCCCTGACCTAGCAGATTTGATTAAAGTTGGGGAAATTTAAGCTATCGCCATCAAATTGGAGACAATTCCTACAAAATACGCCTAAATGTTGTGTATCATAGCACAGCCAAAACCCATTTTACCCACATTTTCATCCATTCCATCTAAACCTGGACCTAGCCTCTGTTACTACATATACTCAGAGAAGTGATGTTTTTTGGATATGAACCTAAATGCCCGTGCCTAACCTGCAAGAGTCTTGGAGCTTTGTTGAATATTTTATCTATTTTTCTTCAAAAACTGAAGTTTTGGATATGAATCAATCCGCACTGTGCCTAACCTGCTAGATTCTTTGTTGAACATTGTAACCATATTCATAGAAAAGTGATGTTTTGGATATGGACCTAACAGCCCCTCTCCTTTAAAACTTGGAACTGTGTTCAATATTGTAGATATAGTGTTGGGTATGTGTTTTGTTTTTACACATCAACCCAACCGTCCTTGACCTAACCTCCATTTATCTAACTTCAAATTTATCATAAATATGGGAGGACCGTGTTATTTGTGCATCAACCCAGCCGTCTTGGGCCTAACCTCCCTTTATCTAACTTCAAATGTATTGTATTTATGGGAAGAAGGTGTTGTTTATTCATCAACCCAACCTCCCTGGACCTAACCTCTGATACACGAATCTTGGTTCAACATTGCATCATACTCGTAGCATATTTTTTTCACATAATTCATCCATCCTCAACCTAACCTCTATTACCTGGGGGAGGGAGGTTAATGGAAAATATGATAATAATGGGAATTTTCTCTACATCAGTTCAACTTAACCATCCTTAACCTAACCTTAGTTAGAAAGGGATATAACTCACCAAAACTATTTAATTACCATTTACCTTATTTTCCTTATCCTAACCTATAACTAGAGGGTTTAGACCCCCCCTTTACCTTGAAATTATGCTATATATTTAAGGTAGGAATATATTTTCACATATAAACCTAACATTCCCCAATTTAACCATATACTATAATTTCGAGGTAAAGGGGGGTCTAAACCCTCTAGTTATAGGTTAGGATAAGGAAAATAAGGTAAATGGTAATTAAATAGTTTTGGTGAGTTATATCCCTTTCTAACTAAGGTTAGGTTAAGTTGAACTGATGTAGAGAAAATTCCCATTATTATCATATTTTCCATTAACCTCCCTCCCCCAGGTAATAAAGGTTAGGTTGAGGATGGATGAATTATGTGAAAAAAATATGCTACGAGTATGATGCAATGTTGAACCAAGATTCGTGTATCAGAGGTTTGGTCCAGGGAGGTTGGGTTGATGCATAAACAACACCTTCTTCCCATAAATACAATAAATTTGAAGTTAGATAAAGGGAGGTTAGGCCCAGGACGGCTGGGTTGTTGCACAAACAACACGTCCTTCCATATTTATGATAAATTTAAAGTTAGATGAAGGGAGGTTAGGTCCAGGACGGTTGGGTTTATGTGTAAAAACAAAACACATACCCAACACTATATCTACAATATTGAACACAGTTCCAAGTTTTAAAGGAGAGGTGCTGTTAGGTCCATATCCAAAACATCACTTTTCTATGAATATGGTTACAATGTTCAACAAAGAATCTAGCAGGTTAGGCACAGTGCGGATAGGTTCATATCCAAAACTTCAGTTTTTGAAGAAAAATAGATAAAATATTCAACAAAGCTCCAAGACTCTTGCAGGTTAGGCACGGGCATTTAGGTTCATATCCAAAAAACATCACTTCTCTGAGTATATGTAGTATCAGAGGCTAGGTCCAGGTTTAGATGGAATGGATGAAAATGTGGGTAAAATGGGTTTTGGCTGTGCTATGATACACAACATTTAGGCGTATTTTGTAGGAATTGTCTCCAATTTGATGGCGATAGCTTAAATTTCCCCAACTTTAATCAAATCTGCTAGGTCAGGGATAGGTAAGGCTATGTAGGGTAGGTTGGAATGTGTTAAAACTCGGGTAAATGGTCTTTGGCTGAGCTATGTAACAAATCATTTTGGGTAGAAATTGTCTTAAATATTGTATCTTAAATTATGTTGAATTTAGGTGAGTAAGCATAAATTTCACGAACTCTGATCAAATCTAGCTTGGGATATTCTAGGTTAGGTTAGGTGAGGCTGTGTGAAATCTGACTTTGGATATGCCAGGAGAGGATGGGTAGGGTAGGGCAGATTGGAATAGGTGAAAACTCAGCTAAAATGAGCTTTGGCCGTGCTATGTTCCAAAACATTTTTGGGTATATTTGGTGGAAATTGTCTTAAATTAGGTAAAATTTATATAGGATAACTTAAATTTCGCCGACTTTAACCAAATCTAGGTTTGGATATGCTAGGATAGGTTAGGTAAGGTTGCGTATGGTAGGATGGAATAGGAGAAAATGTAGGTAAAAATGGGCTTTGGCAGTGCTGTGATACAGAACATTTGGATATATTTGGTGGGAATTGCCTTAAATTAGTTAGAATTTAGGTGGGATAGCTTAAATTTCGCCGACTTTAACCAAATCTAGGTTTGGATATGCTAGGATAGGTTAGGTACGGTTGCGTAGGGTAGGATGGAATAGGAGAAAATGTAGGTAAAAATGGGCTTTGGCAGTGCTGTGATACAGAACATTTGGATATATTTGGTGGGAATTGCCTTAAATTAGATAGAATTTAGGTGGGATAGCTTAAATTTCGCAGACTTTAACCAAATCTAGGTTTGGATATGGTAGGATAGGTTAGGTAAGGTTGCATAGGGTAGGATGGAATAGGAGAAAATGTAGGTAAAAATGGGCTTTGGCAGTGCTGTGATATGAAACATTTGGGTATATTTGGTCAAATTTAGGTGGCATAGCATAAATTTCGCAGACTTTAACCAAATCCAGGTTTGGATATGCTAGATCATGTTAGGTGAGGTTGTGTAGGGTAGTATGGAATAGGAGAAAATGGGCTTTGGCAGTGCTATGCTACGCAACATTTGGGTATATTTGGTGGAAATTGCCTTAAATTTGGTGAAATTTAGGTGGCATAGCATAAATTTCCCAAACTTTAACAAATCCAGGGTTGGATATGCTAGGTCAGGTTAGGTGAGGTCGTGTAGGGAAAGACATATATAATATCTTAGGGTAATGAACTAGTATGTTTAAGAAATAGTGTAAATTTTCCTATTTGGGGTTCATGCTATATGGCAGACTCATATAATGTATGGACAGAGGCGACATAGGCTTGTATGTGAGGATATGGGATGCTCATATTTAGTTAGTTTAGCTAGGTTGAATTTAGTCAAATTTGCGTAGTATAAGTATATTTTTTTTGATAGATTTAGATGAATTTAAGTTTTAACAAGATGCATTTTGATAAGATATAGCAAATTTGTCTAAAATTATCATAGAAAATACTGACTCCACCTAACCCCACCTGCCCTAACATAACTAAGGCTAGAACAAATATGGCTGTTAGATGGTTTGAATAAATACATAAATATGGTGGTCTGATTGGAGAGAATGTAACAAGGAAGGTATAAATAAGACATAAAAATAGTGGACATATGTTAGATGAATAGTTTAGCACTAATAATGTTGATATCTTAATGGAAAAAGAATGTGTTATATATTGAGCTTATCGGAAGTTATATGAACCATTTTTATATGTGAAATTCTGACTTTTGGGGAGTTGGTTAAACTCAGCATATTATAATTAATGTCCTAAATATACCCAGAAAAATATCATGCAAATTGTGTATTGTTTGACCCAGTTGGTTGTGTTTGTACATATATAGCACAATTAATATACTTGTGTATTAATTGTGCAGATTATGTATTTTGCATAAGTTGTATGATTATTGAAATTATGTATTGATTATATTTCTATAAATTGTGTATTGTTTTGTGAAAGTTGTATGTATTAATTTTATATGTTTTTGTATGTGCATTTGCGGAAATTGCATAGTTGTGTATTTAATGAATATGTGCTAGTTATGTATTGTTCATATTTTGGTAAGTTGTGTATTGATTATATTTTTGCGTATTGATTGTCATTGTGCAAGCTGAGTAATTATATAGCAAGTTTTCTTGTATTAATTGTGCAAAGATGTAAAATAATTACACAAACTGTGTAATAAATGTCCATGTTTTATAATAATTTTTGTGATAATAGTGCATTTATGCAAGTTGTGTTTTTAATTTGTTGAAGTGGAACTGGTGCAACTGTATTTGTGTGTGAAAATTGTGTATTTTGTGTAAGCTCTGTAATTTGATAAAATAGATCTTCATGGTGTAAGTGTATTTTGGTTTATGAGACAATGTGTGGGTAATTTGTGAAAATTACGTTTGTGAAATTGTGTAATTTTAGCTAAAGCGCATTTTTGATTGTCTAAATGCATAAGCATTTTGATATATTTGTGCAAAATACCGTACTTTGTGTAAATGTCATACTCTGAGTGTACATGCAATATTGTGTAAATGGTATATTTTTGTTTGCAACTGACATATTTTGTATGAAAATCTCATATTTTTTTATGTGATGGTATATTTTGAGTGTAAATAATATATTTTATGCATAAATGGCATATTTGGTGTGTAAATGCTGTATTTTCTGTGTGTATGGCATAAATTACATCTGATTAATGGGGAAATGGTGGCAAAAAACTAGGCTATTCTCTATGAATGCATAGGTTTTGAAGTATGTGTAGGTATGCATGATTGTATTTGCGAGTGTTGGTTTAGAAACAAGTTAGCTGATTTGCGTAGTAAGACTAGGATTTTTTGAGGTGTAGAAATGATTAGCCTATGAATATAGTGGCTAGCATCCAGCTGAGTTGCTAGATGGATGAATTGAGGTGCGACATTTGGATATATATTTGATGGATGTGAGGACAGTTGACTAGCCTATGAACACAGCCACTAATCTGCTGTACTGCCAGATGTGTGTTAACTACCTGTGGATTATAGAAGAATATCTAGCTATAGGGTTTCATAATTGCTGTTGTGTATAAAACTAGAATAAGAGCTATTATTGTAAACTAATACTTTAAGTGGGATCCCTTGGTTGTTTTAAGCATAGGGTGGACATGAATGAGATTGGGTGGAAATATATAGGAGCTGCCTCGTATGGGCCAATAGGACCCCTGCAGTTACCTTTATTCATATGTTCAGCTCACCTGCTATGCTGCCAGATGTACGATTCTGCTTAAATTGCAGTACGACATTTGGGCTTCTGTTATACTTTTGAACTTATCACTGAATAATGATTACAGTTGTGGATGACTAAAATGTATATTCTAAGTCCTCTGATTAGGTTAGGTGGGGATGGTTAGTCTAGTCATTTTTGAATAATAACATTAAATACAGTACATATACAGGTAGGATGCTAAAGGTCGCATTGGTTGTCTGGTGACGTCATACATAGTTGACAAGTCAGGTGCTGTAATACCTTCACACCTATGTGCTAATGACCATCAATACCTTATCCCTATACCTGTGGTCGCTTTTCATGATGTCACTAAACAACAACAATAACTGTTCTGTAGAATGTATTTGTTTGTTATATATAATATGTTAGGTTAGGTTAGGTTAGGATGGTTTGATCGGGTTTATGAATAACAGAAAATATAAGCAATGAGCGAAAATACGAGCTATTGTAGCTGAATATCAACTTTGATGAAGCACAGAGCACAGTTGAGGTATTAAGCCAG
Organism: Procambarus clarkii; assembly: GCF_040958095.1. Lineage (NCBI taxonomy): Eukaryota > Metazoa > Arthropoda > Malacostraca > Decapoda > Cambaridae > Procambarus > Procambarus clarkii. The sequence continues at coordinate 7,829,745 of NC_091160.1, read as the reverse complement.
ATTAAGAGTTCACACTTAAGTGTGAACCTCCTGGGATCCGCATTTAGCGCGCCTCGCGCCGCAGAAGGCCTTATTTTAAAACATGAGAGACTTGCTTTTACTGAATGAGATTTTTTTATTTGTTATTTGCCACAGCAAGGTGTGGGAGGTATGTTTTGAGCGAATGTGAGACGTGTATGCGGTTAAGGACAATATTGGTTTACTACTGAACACGCATTGAAATCACCAATGCCCAGGCCTCTATTTTTAAATATAAACGACTGATAGCAGTTTTTTTCATTTTATTTTTTGCCCTATGCATAATAAACGATCCTTCAAGAAAGATTGTCAAAGCTCAAATTACATTCTCTAGAACGACGACGAAGAAGAAATAGGGGTGACATGATAGAGGTGTGACTGAATGGTCATAGTAAAGGAGAATATTAATAACCTATTAAACGTATCGACATGAAACAGAATAGGAATGAATTGGACAAGTTTTATATTTAGGAAAAGACCTGGGTAAATACAGGCAGCAGGGGACAAACTTGAAAATACACACATAACTTCTTGCAGTGCTGAAGTTATGTTCTTCCCTCACATACATGACCCCCTTTGATAAATGTAATGGGCGATGGTTGGAAGTAAATATGAAATTAAAAATAGACTAGGGATGATGGTATTTTACATTAGGTTTCAAGGTCACTGTTGTATCGCAAAACACACGACTCATAGACCAGCTTTTTAATCCCCTTGAACATGCCGGTGCAGGAACGCTGAGTGGCTAGCTGGTGACGTCATTGACCATTAGCAATGTCTGTGCAGGGTCACTGAGCCAACGAAATTTGGGGATGACTTGAGGCAGCCGTTTAATCCCCTTGGGCGAAAATGGCAGGGGCCATAGAGCGACTTGTAGAAAACCCAGGGTGCGTAGACCGGCCCCGGTAAAAAACGAAACGCACAGTCTATGGCATACCTGAATCCGGGGGTGCGTAGACCGTGCCCGGAAAAAACAAAAACGCACGGTCTATGGCATACTTCAAGTTCGTGAATCCAGGGGTGCGTAGACCGTGCCCGGAAAAAAACAAAACGCACGGTCTATGGCATACTTGAATCCGGGGGTGCGTAGACCGTGCCCGGAAAAAAACGAAACGCACGGTCTATGGCATACCCGAATCCGGGGGTGCGTAGATCGTGCCCGGAAAAAACAAAACGCACGGTCTATGGCATACTTCAAGTTCGTGAAACCAGGGGTGCGTAGACCGTGCCCGGAAAAAACCAAAACGCACGGTCTATGGCATACTTCAAGTTCGTGAAACCAGGGGTGCGTAGACCGTGCCCGGAAAAAAACAAAACGCACGGTCTATGGCATACTTCAAGTTCGTGAAACCAGGGGTGCGTAGTCCGTGCCTGGAAAAAAAACGAAACGCACTGTCTATGGCATACCTGAATCCGGGATGCGTAGACCGTGCCCCGGAAAGAACCAAAACGCACGGTCTATGGCATCAATCCTACTACTTATGTGTTGCCATGGTATATGTGTGGCCATGGTATAAGTGTGGCTATACCATACGTGTGGCCATGGTATATGGTGGCAATGGTATATGTGTGGCCAAGGTATATGTGTGGGTATGGTGTATGTGTGGCAATGGTGTATGTGTTGCCATGGTATATGTGTGGCCAAAGTATATGTGTGGCATGGTATATGTGTGGCATGGTATATGTGTGGAATGGTATATGTGCGGCCAAGGTATACGTGTGGCCATGGTGTATGTGTGGCAATGGTGTATGTGTGGCAATGGTATATGTCTGGGCATGGTACATGGTGGCCAGGATATATATATTTTTTTTTTTTTTGAGATATATACATGAGTTGTTACATTCCTGTACAGCCACTAGTACGCGTAGCGTTTCGGGCAGGTCCTTGGAATACGATCCCCGCCGCGACGAATCGTTGTTACAACAAAGTACACATTTTACTGTTGAGTTAAACAGAGGCTACAGTTAAGGATTTGCGCCCAGTAAATCCTCCCCGGCCAGGATACGAACCTAGGACAAAGCGCTCGCGGAACGCCAGAGTGTCTTACCACTACACCACGGAGACTGCAATGTGTGGCTATGGCTATGGCTATGCCATACCTGTAGCCATGGTATATTGTGGCAATGGTATATGTGTGGCAATGGTATATATGTGGCCATGGCATATGTGTGGCCATGGTAATATTATGGCCATGGTATATGTTTGGCCAAGGTACATGTGTGGCCATTGTGTATGAGTTGCCATAGTGTCTGTTTGGCCATGGTGTATGTGTTGCCATGGTGTATGTGTGTCCATGGTGTATGTGTGACCATGGTGTATGTGTTGACATGATGTATGTGTGGTCATGGTGTATATGTTACCATGGTAACAGGGAGCCGGTCGGCCGAGCGGACAGCACGCTGGACTTGTGATCCTGTGGTCCCGGGATCGATCCCGGGCGCCGGCGAGAAACAATGGGCAGAGTTTCTTTCACCCTATGCTCCTGTTACCTAGCAGTAAAATAGGTACCTGGGTGTTAGTCAGCTGTCACGGGCTGCTTCCTGGGGGTGGAGGCCTGGTCGAGGACCGGGCCGCGGGGACACTAAAGCCCCGAAATCATCTCAAGATAACCTCAAGATGGTGTATGTGTGGATATGGTGTATGTGTGGCCATGGTGCATGTGTGGCCATGGTGAATGAGTTGTCATAGTGTATGTGTGACCATGGTGTATGTGTGGCCATGGTGTATGTGTTACCATAGTGTATGTGTGGCCATGGTATATGTGTGGCCATTGTGTATGTGTTGCCATGGTGTATGGGTGGTCAAATTGTGTGTCGCTGTGGTGTACGGCCATGGTGTATGAGTTGCCATAGTGTATGTGTGGCCATAGTGTATGTTTGGCCATGGTATATGGTGGTCATGGTATATGTGTGGCCATGGTATATGTGTGGCCATAGTAAGTGTGTGGCCATGGTATATGTATAGCCATGGTGTATGGTTGCCATGGTATATGTGAGGCAATTGTATATGTGTGGGCATGGTATATGTGTGGCCATGTTATATGTGTGGCCAAGCTATATGTGTGGCAATGGTATGTGTGTGTCCATGGTATATGTGTGGCTATGGAATATGTATGGCCATGTGGCCATATCAAATGATATGGTGGAAGTGCTGATAGTCAAAATAGAGATCCTAAAGGTAGTTGTTGTCCTTGTATATAAGTCGCCGGAGGCAAACCCTCAGCAGTTTAAAGACCAACTAATGAAAATAGAGCACTGCTTGGAAAACCTCGCAAATCCAGCTCCGAACATCATCCTGCTTGGGGACTTCAACCTACGACACCTGAAATGGAAGCACCTGGCTAATACAGTAATATCAGAAAGAATACCAGGAAGTAGCCTAAATGAACAGGCACATGCAAATGACCTGCTACGGATGTGCGATAGGTTTGCCTTAAACCTGCAAGGAGAACACGCTGGACCTCATTTTCACTAATAATGATGAGTTGATCGGGAACATAATGATTACAAATACCTGTTACTCAGATCACAACTTAATTGAAGTTATGACAACCATGAGGAATGGACCTTCAAAACCAGTCCAGATTCCCGGTGGAGGAGATTTCAGCAAATTCAACTTCAATAATAAACAGATAAACTGGGAGCAAATAGACCAGGACTTCATAGAAATAAACTGGGAAGAACAGCTAGAAAATGCAAACCTGAACCAGTGCCTGGAAAAAATAAGCTCAGTAGCACTAGAAATATGTTCAAACCGCATACCTCTAAGAAAAAAGAGAAAGAGATGCAGATTGGAACGGGAACGTCGTTCCCTATATAGGCGAAGAAAACGAATCGCGGAACAACTTGAGAGTCGCACCCTATCTCAAGAACGGCGAAGAAGGTTAGGTAGAAAAATAGAAACTATTGAACTCAAGCTACAAGAATCATACAAAACCCAGGAGAGGCAAAGAGAGCAAAAGGCCATCAGTGAAATAGAGAGAAATCCGAAATATTTTTTCTCCTATGATCCTATGCAAAATCAAGATCAAAAACCACATGTAGTATCGGGACCCTGAGAAAGGGAGATGGAACTTTCACCGATGGCAACAAAGAAATGAGCGAGTTACTGAGGAAGCAGTACGACTCTGTTTTCAGCGAGCCATTAAATGCCCTAAAGATTGATAACACAAATGAATTTTTCATGGATATGATACCAACATCAAATCATATATCAAACGTCGCCCTATCCCCACTAGATTTTGAAGAAGCCATAAACAGTATGCCTATGCACTCTGCACCAGGCCCGGATTCTTGGAACAACATATTCATCAAGAACTGTAAAAAACCACTATCGCAGGCCCTTCACATTCTGTGGAGACAAAGCCTAGATACTGGCGTTATCCCTGACATACTAAAAACAGCAGAGATAGCACCACTCCATAAAGGAGGAAATAAGGCAGAGGCAAAAAATTACAGGCCGATAGCACTAACATCGCACATCATAAAAATTTTTGAGAGAGTGCTAAGAAGTAAGATCACAAAATACATGGAATCACAGCATCTCCATAACCCCGGACAACAAGGTTTCAGAACAAGGCGCTCTTGCCTGTCGCAGTTGCTGGACCACTATGATATGGCATTAGATGCTATGGAAGACAAACAAAATGCTGATGTAATTTACACAGATTTCGCAAAAGCCTTTGATAAATGTGACCATGGTGTTATTGCACATAAAATGCGTTCAAAAGGAATTACCGGGAAAATAGGCAGATGGATCTACAATTTCCTGACTAACAGAACCCAATGTGTAATAGTCAACAAAATAAAATCCAGCCCATCAACCATGAAGAGCTCAGTCCCCCAGGGTACTGTGCTTGCTCCAGTACTCTTTCTCATCCTCATATCGGACATAGACCAGAACACAACCTATAGCACTGTATCATCCTTTGCAGATGACACTAGGATTTTCATGAGAGTTGGCAACATAGAGGACACGGCAAACCTCCAATCAGATGTAGATCAGGTCTTTCTATGGGCTACAGAAAATAATATGGTGTTTAACAAGGATAAGTTCCAGCTCATGCCCTACGGAAAAATTGAAAATATAAAAACAGAAACCACGTACAAAACGCAGGCAAATCATAACATAGAACGAAAAGGCAATGTAAAGGATCTGGGTGTACTCATGTCGGAAGACCTTACCTTTAAAGAACACAATAAAGTAGCCGTCACAACTGCAAGAAAAATGACAGGTTGGATAACAAGAACTTTTCACACTAGAGATGCTATACCGATGATGATACTTTTCAAAACGCTTGTGCTCTCTAGAGTGGAGTACTGCTGCACAATGACAGCACCTTTCAAAGCTGGAGAAATTGCTGACCTGGAGAGCGTGCAGAGATCCTTTACTGCTAGAATCCACTCAGTAAAACATCTAAATTACTGGGACCGACTAAAGAGCCTAAATCTGTACTCCCTTGAGCGCAGGCGGGAGAGATACATAATAATTTACACGTGGAAAATAATTGAGGGGCTGGTCCCAAACCTGCACACAGAAATAACATCACATGAGACCAGGAGGCATGGCAGGATGTGCAGAATACCCCCGTTGAAAAGCAGAGGTGCAACAGGTACTCTGAGAGAGAACTCTATCAACATCAGAGGCCCGAGACTGTTCAACACGCTTCCACTACACATAAGGGGCATAACTGGCCGACCCCTCACAGTGTTCAAGAGAGAACTGGATAAGCCCCTCCAAAGGATACCTGATCAACCAGGCAGTGACTCATACGTCAGGCTGCGAGCAGCCGCGTCCAACAGCCTGGTTGATCAGTCCAGTAACCAGGAGGCCTGGTCGACGACCGGGCCGCGGGGACGCTGAGCCCCGGAAGCACCTCAAGGTAACCTCAAGGTATGGTATATGTGTGGCCATGGTATATGTGGATAAGGTATATGTGGCCATGGTATATGTGTGTCCATGGTATGTGTGTGTCCATGGTACATGTGTGGCCATGGTGTATGTGTTGCCATGGGGTATGTGTGGCTATGGTATATGTGTGACCATAGTATATGTGTGACCATGGTATATGTGTGGCCATAGTATATGTGTGGCCATGGTATATGTGTGGCAATAGCATATGTGTGGCTATGGTATATGTGTGGCTATTATATGTGTGGCCATGGTACATGTGTGGCCATGGTGTATGTGTTGCCATGGTGTATGTGATGCCATGGAGTATGTGTGGCTATGGTGACCATGGTATATGGTGGCCATGGTATATGTGTGGCTATGGTATATGTGTTGCCATGGTATATGTGTGGCCATGGTATATGTGTGGCTATGCCATACGTGTGGAAATGGTATATTGTGGCAATGGTATATGTGTGGCCAAGGTATATGTGTGGCCATGGTGTATGTGTGGCAATGGTGTATGTGTTGCCATGGTATATGTGTGGCCAAAGTATATGTGTGGCATGGTATATGTGTGGCCAAAGTATATGTGTGGCATGGTATATGTGTGGGGATAGTATATGTGCGGCCAAGGTATACGTGTGGCCATGGTGTATGTGTGGCAATGGTGTATGTGTGGCAATGGTATATGTGTGGGCATGGTATATGGTGGCCATGATATATGTGCGGCAATGGTATATATGTGGCCATGGCATATGTGTGGCCATCGTAATATTATGGCCATGGTATATGTGTGGCCAAGGTACATGTGTAACCATGGTGTATGAGTTGCCAAAGTGTATGTGTGGCCATGGTGTATGTGTGACCATGGTGTATGTGTTGACATGGTGTATGTGTGGCCATGGTGTATATGTTGCCATGGTGTATGTGTGGATATGGTGTATGTGTGGCCATGGTGCATGTGTGGCCATGGTGAATGAGTTGTCATAGTGTATGTGTGACCATGGTGTGTGTGTGGCCATGATATATGTGTTGCCATGGTGAATGTGTGGCCATGGTGTATATGTGCCCATGGTGTATGTGCTGCCATGGTGTATTTGTGTTCATGGTGTATGTGTGGCCATGGTGTATGTGTGTGGCCATGGTATATGTGTGGCCATGGTGTATGGGTGGTCATAGTGTATGTGTCGCCGTGGTGTATGTGTGGCCATGGTGTATGAGTTGCCATAGTGTATGTGTGGCCATGGTGTATGTGTGGCCATGGCCTAGTCGAGGTCGAGGGAGGGGGAAGACGTACCGTGCGCTCTCCGTTAAAATCGTGTCATAAACCGGGATTCTAAGACTACTGCCGTGGATTACTGATTACAGACATAACAAAGTGCATAGTGACCCGCTGGAAAATTGAAAATAGTCATTAACAATAGAACTTTGTGCTAAATAGAGAATAAACGGGAGTCACGTGTGAGCCAGTGAACGAGGCTTTGTGTACATGCGTGTATTAGGAAAAAAATAGTGAACGGTGATTCGTGGAACAGTGATGTGGAACGGGTATCACAACAACATATAAGTTGGAAGTGAAGGAAAATCGTGCATAGAATATTATAAATATAGAATACTAGAAATATAGAATAGTGGCAAGAGGCGGCATCAGTGGTTATAAATCGGGTAACTGGAAACTGGTGACATCAACCTGGGACACAAGAGGTCACCTGTATTCACCGGGGACCAGCTCTGCTACCCTACGCTAAGTACCTGCCGTAAAGTTTGAACAAAATAACATACATAATATTACTAATATACGGTATACATATAATATTATAAATATTAAACATATAAATATATATACATATAATTTTATAAAGAGTTAAAAGGACTGACATCAACAAGTGATCCATACAGTGACTCTCAAATACAACACAATACACCAGACAATGGAGAGGTGTGGCGAGTGTTCGGGAGTACTGGGAAAACTAAATGCAGGCGTAACGTGCTGCATCTGTAACATAAGATTTCACCTGGGCTGTACAGAATTAGCTCCAGGATGCATAAAAAGGCAAGGAATTTACTGGGTTTGCAAAGATGACAGATTAATGTTAGAGAACATAATTAAACTGATGAAAAACATTCCCGAGTCACAGAGATTATCATTCACAGACAGGCTACCAGTGATATATGCGGACTGGGAAAAGTCAACATTGGATAACGACCAAAACTCGGGAACAGATAGTTTGGAGAACCGCAGCAGTAGTGTGGAGGAGGAGACTAGTGTGGTACAAAATAACAGCAATATTGCAGAGTCAGGTAATATAAACGATGAGAGCAACAGTGAGACAGAGTGCATAGATGAAGGAATTGGGGTGAAAAACGGAGATGGCTCCAATAAAGAGGTAGACAAGACAGTCACAGGTATAAATACCTTGAAAAATGCAAAACCGGAACACATTTGCAAATTCTACGCTAAAGGAATATGCAAATATGGAAAATTAGGAGCAAAATGCCATTTTCTGCATCCTCGAAAATGCAGGAACATGTTGGAGAGGGGTACATGCCGTTTTGGAACAGGGTGTAGATACTTCCACCCTAAATTATGTCAATTTTCAATTAGGGACAAAAAATGCTACAATCTTCAGTGTCCGGAATTCCATGTGAGAGGTACAGAGCGTTATAGACGGGAAGATCAATATGACACTACTGGAAATTTTTTAGAGGAAGGCAGAAACATAGTAAATATAAGAGAGAGGAACAGTCAGATGGAACCACTACAGGATTACAGAGGGGAACGGAGATACCCACAAGACTGGAATTCAAATTACCAACAAGCACACAGGTACTACACCAGACAACACCCGTCCTACTACCAAAACTGGACGAATCACTTCCAAAACGACACACCCTGGACGCAAACACAGTGGCCTCCTTACCAGAGCCTCAGATATTAACACCAAGTAAGGCTTCCAGCACTTCCACTAACACGATAACATCATTTATATTTGCCAACATCCAGGGTATAAAAACACGCAAAACCAGCAAAGTTCAATTTATAGATGGTCTCCTTCATGAGGCAAATGCAGTGTTTGCAGCCCTAACAGAAACCCACACAAAGGAATACTATGATGGTGAAATATGGATTTCAGAGTACAATCTTTTCAGATGTGATAGGAAACACCGGCTTCAGGGTGGGGTCAGCCTCTTCATCAAAGACACACTCATCTGTACTGAGCTGCTAAACACCTCAAATGATATGGTGCAAGTGCTGATAATCAAAATAGAGATTTTAAATGTAGCTATTGTCCTTGTATATAAGTCACCGGAGGCAAACCCTCAGCAGTTTAAAGACCAACTAATGAAAATAGAACACTGCTTGGTGTGAGGGATCTAGATCCCTCAGCTAGTTTTCCTAGTTTCTAGAGCAGGCTAGACACTCTAGAAATTGAAGCTTTCAAAATAACATATGCTTGTTGGGTGTTGAATGAAAGCTTATGTCAAGAACTATCACTTGAGAGTAGTTAGAAGTCTGTGATTGCTCTGTAGAGAGAATTACAGAGATTTTCCTGTTTCTGTGAAGTAGGATGTGAGTTACTTGGACTAAAACCGTTAGAGGTGGGGGGGAGTGCGGGGGGAGCGCTGCCTCTTCCCCCCCCCCCCCCAACATGGGAGACATCACGCCACTCCTTAGGCCTCCTCCTTCTTGTGACGTCACAAGACGCCGAGGGTGACGGAGGCATGTGATTGGGTCCCGCACGTGTGGTCCAAGTCTAGTTTTGGCGCGAACAAAGCTGATTGGGAGCGGCATGAGGGAGTAGGTATGGGTATCTGGTACCCTTAGCCCGCGAAATCTTCAGTTTGAATTGGGCGGCCAGGGAAGGAAGAGGTGTTTGGGTGGGGGCGGCACCCTTGCCGCCTCCACCCCCTGTTAATCGCTTCTGTCGTCCACATTGCTCGATTGATGGCGCTCCTGCCATCAGGGGTTGTGTTAAGGCCCAATTGAGTGAATTGGGGCCAGGGATTTGAGGAAGAAACAGTAAAAAGCTAAGAGACAGTTGACTGTGTGAACGCATGAGGCAGGCTGGCAGGGCCTCAGGGTGTAACAGGTGTGAGAGTATCCTGTCTAGTGGCAATGGACAATTGATGTTGGGCAGTGTAAGCGTATGTGATATTACAGGTCCATGCTGGACTTTGCATTCCACCTGGCAGTGTCCATGTGGTGACGCCGCCGGCCATTGTCACCTGAGTGTACGAGCGAGCATGCTGGTTTGATGGGAGTGTAAGTGATCTTCCACCCACGTGTGTATGCTGGTGGGTACCAGCCAGCCAGCCTGAGGCAAGCGCCATGTGCGCGCCCGCCCGCCCGCGGGTGGAGGCTTCCCACCCAGGCAAACACCACCCCGCCCGCTAGCCCGGCCGGTGGGGTGGTATGACGTCATGGGCCACTCAGGCCACCCACCCGCCTGCCCGCGCGGCGGCCAACCAGGCCACCCGCGCGCCGGCCACCCTAGGCCACCCAACCCTCCCCCCCCTCCTCTCAGCTCGGGAGGGGCGCTGTGGCCACCTGCCTTGGCCACATGCCTTGGCCACTTTCCCGGGACAGCCTAGGGCCACATCTTGTCGACGCATGAGGAGCAAGCAGCTAAGTGTTGTCAGCTAGTGTGGTAGTAACTTTGGTAATGAGGAAAAATAAGGCAGTAGAAAGGAGTAGAAATGAGTACTATTACAGTGTGATGAGTACCGGTGGATGTTCCCGGTAAGAGTTATCTCAGAGCCTCGCCAGGCCAGGAAAAAACAGCTGGGGGGCAGCTGTCAGTGGGATCCAGGTGTCGGGTAGGGGCGGTACCTGGAGATAGAGATTATACACGGGACCACGCTGTATGGTAGTATGTTGGTAGACTGACTAGAGTATGTAAACCAGTCAGTGTAGAGATTTACCATATAAGTGATCCAGCCTGTCGATTCTATATAATCGTTCAGGCTGGATTAATGCCATAGAGTACAGTAAAGTTATAATCATTAGAGATAGTCAGGAGTGTCAGTGAGGACCCCTGAAGTCTGTGTAATTAGTACATATTACTTGGTGATATAATTTTCAGAGAGTATGTGAAGGCCATTTCTATGTGTTCATTTGCATGTCTATGTACTGTGTTGTGTGGTAGTCAGTAGAGGTGATTGCTTACTGATTGCCTAATGATGTCATTAGCATGTGGGGTATGCTGACGGCATCATTATGTTGCAGGTTTGTGCAGTGTTGTTATCAGTATACAATATTATTGCCCCAGGAACTGTGTTGAGGGTAAAGGACCTCTAGGATTATTCAGGGGAATTTTCAGTGCTTAATGAGAGCAGGCAATTGATGGGTTAATTGCCTGGCTGATGTATGTGTGTGTTCACAGTATTCCTTTGCAATCGGGTGCAAGAAGTAAAGGAGGGAGAGGGGCAGTAATATTAGTATACTTGTGTGTGTTGCACAACCGTGTGTTTTATTGTGTGGGCACAGTAATTAGCGAGTTGCAGTAGCTGCAATTATATGTGTGGGTAGTGCGGACATCATGTTGCATGCCATTATAGTGTGACCTATGTAACGCTGGGGTTACTTTGTTCTTTAAGTTATGTTGAGGATTTAAGGATTCAGTGAGTTAATTATGGGGTTATTAACTGGATAAAGGGGGCACACTTAGTATTGTGGAATGAGTGAGGGCTGTTAAGTGAGAACAGTGTTGAGCTATATTGAGATACGTCTCGGGAGCAATTAATTGTCCATGTGACAGTTAATTGACCACTCTAGCTAATTATGTAATTAGCCTTCTCATCATGAATTCACGTAGTGGGAGAGGTTCTGTCAGAGTCTGTCAGTATTTGTGTTAACGTAATATGCCCGAGACTAATTACCTTTCAGGGGCAATTAGTGGCTCATGTTAATTAGTGGAGTAATTAGCATTGGAGAGCTCCGGTGACTCGGTAAAGCGAGGTCATGGAGCTAGCATAAATCGTTGTATTAATCATATCCTGTCTGAGGACAGTGGATTATTGGCACATCTTGTTAATTAGGGTAATTAACTCCTTTCCCTTGAATTCACAGTGTTTGATGAGACCTGCTTAGGCAGTGCGGAGTGAGACGTATTTATGGATGATTAATTATCGGTCCTGGTGACAGGTAATAAATGGCTCAGCAGTAATTAGTGCCCTAATTAGGGTAATTAACACTCACTAGTAATTTTTTGACACAGACTGTGGAGAAGCTACCAAGTTAGGGTAGGCTTAGTTAACGTAACTCAATGGGGATGTAATTAGTGGTCCGTTTGACCTTAATTGAGAATTACTCACTGAATACTTGCAAGGAGTCAAGTGTGTTGTAATATGTTGAGTTATTGTTAACAAGAGAGAGACAAGTGTTAAAGATTAACGTAGAGTATCATCATGTTGTTGTCTAGTGGGAGACAATTGTTTGTGATTACCGTGGTACTTTGTTGCTGACTGCTGCGATCAGTCAATTAACGTAATTAATCACTTCAGGCAATTTCTTTTGGTTGTCGTCTGGTGACCAGAGTAGAGTCATCTAGGGATCTGTGGAGCTGTGTCCCAGAATTCCCGCCTTGCCTGTCGGTGTATCGGGTTACAACAGGGCAACTTCTTAGTGGGAGTTGCAAAGAGTGTTCACACTGGGTTGTGATAGGGGGGAGTCACTGTTAGACTTCCGCCTAGTTACGTGGGTCTCTCCTGGGGGGCGGGAGGACCCCTAAGCTTGTGATTATAGTAGCTGTCAGGGAAACCAAGACACTATTGATTGCCTGCTTGTGTCTTTGTTTCAGTGGATCTTTCATTTGTTCAGTTAGTTCATGTTGTCAGCCCGAAGTATCAGCGAGATGGAGCCTGCTGTCACTTCTCGAGGGGCTGTTGAATAGCTGTGTTGCAAATGCCACTTGATGTACAATAACGTAACCATTCGCTGTGGTGTAACTTAGTCTGTGATATTTTTCTTTGTTTTGCAATATTGCGTCATCAGTGGGCACACCTGTGTTCAGGTTAGTGCAGTATGCAGCCTCACAGCAAGGGTTGCTATTTAGCTGTTTGTAATCGTGCCACTGGATTGACATTAACGTAACGTAAACTCGGTAATGTAGTAGTTATTCTCTTGTTATTAATAAATTGTTATGTTATAGAAAACAGTCTTTGATGTCAACCCTTCAACCATATTATTCCACCATATTTCTGCATAAGATTATTAAATGTTGATGTGATCTTGATAAGGCGGCTGTTCTTGGGAATTCGAATTCCAATTCATAGCGCCACTTCAAATATAAATATTTGATTGTGAGAACCCGTCGGTTACCCTTTATTAGTTTTAACGTCCTGTTTAACTAGGAGGAGCCAGCGGCCTATTGTGGACAGGTTTTCACCCTTGGTGGTGGAGGCCTGGCGGTTTGCTTCCGCTTTTCCTTTTTTCTACTAGACTCATGCTTAACTGCCGTGAGCAGACTTTAAACTTGCAGTCCACCTCCTAGGGGAGGTAGGCGTAGAGAAAAATCTCACATTTGGAAAACCTCACAAATCCAGCTCCGAACATCATCCTGCTTGGGGACTTCAACCTACGGCACCTGAAATGGAAGCACCTGGCTAATACAGTAATATCAGAAAGAATACCAGGAAGTAGCCTAAATGAACAGGCACATGCAAATGACCTGCTACGGATGTGCGACAGGTTTGCCTTAAACTAGCAAATAGTAGAACCAACTAGGAAGGAGAACACGCTGGACCTCATTTTTACTAATAATGATGAATTGATCAGGAACATAATGATTACAAATACCTGTTACTCAGATCACAACTTAATTGAAGTTATGACAACCATGGGGAGTAGACCTTCAAAACCAGTCCAGATTCCAGGTGGAGGAGATTTCAGCAAATTCAACTTCAATAATAAACAAATAAACTGGGAGCAAATAAACCAGGACTTCACAGAAATAAACTGGGAAGAACAGCTAGAAAATGCAAACCTGAACCAGTGCCTGGAAAAAATAAGCTCAGTAGCACAAGAAATATGTTCAAACTGCATACCTCTAAGAAAAAAGAGGAAGAGATGCAGATTGGAACGGGAACGTTCCCTATATACGCGAAGAAAACGAATCGCGGAACAACGTGAGAGTCGCACCCTATCTCAAGAACGGCGAAGAAGGTTAGGTAGAGAAATAGAAACAATTGAACGGAAGCTACAAGAATCATACAAAACCCAGGAGAGGCAAAGAGAGCAAAAGGCCATCAGTGAAATAGAAAGAAATCCGAAATATTTTTTCTCCTATGCAAAATCAAAATAAAAAACCACATCTAGTATCGGGCCCCTGCGAAAGGGAGATGGAACTTTCACCGATGACAACAAAGAAATGAGCGAGCTACTGAGGACGCAGTACGACTCTGTTTTCAGCGAGCCATTAAACACACTAAAGATTGATAACCCAAATGAATTTTTCATGGATACGATACCAACATCAAATCATATATCAGACGTCACCCTATCCCCACTGGATTTTGAAGAAGCCATAAACAGTATGCCTATGCACTCTGCACCAGGCCCGGATTCTTGGAACACCATATTCATAAAGAACTGTAAAAAACCACTATCGCTGGCCCTCCACATTCTGTGGAGACAAAGCCTAGATACTGGCGTTATTCCTGATATACTAAAAACAGCAGAGATAGCACCACTTCATAAAGGAGGCAATAAGGCAGAGGCAAAAAACAACAGACCAATAGCGCTAACATCGCACATCATAAAAATTTTTGAGAGTGCTAAGAAGTAAGATCACAAAATACAGGGAATCACAGCAACTCCATAACCCTGGACAACATGGTTTCAGAACAGGGCGCTCTTGTCTGTCGCAGTTGCTGGACCACTATGATATGGCATTAGATGCTATGGAAGACAAACATACCGCGGACGTAATTTACACAGATTTCGCAAAAGCTTTTGATAAATGTGACCATGGTGTTATTGCACATAAAATGCGTTCAAAAGGAATTACCGGAAAAATAGGCAGATGGATCTACAATTTCCTGACCAACAGAACCCAATGTGTAATAGTCAACAAAATAAAATCCAGCCCATCAACCGTGAAGAGCTCAGTCCCCCAGGGTACTGTGCTTGCTCCAGTACTTTTTCTCATCCTCATTTCGGACATAGACAAGAACACAACCTATAGCACTGTATCATCCTTTGCAGATGACACTAGGATCTTCATGAGAGTAGGCAACATAGAGGACACGGCGAACCTCCAGTCAGATGTAGATCAGGTCTTTCTATGGGCTACAGAAAATAATATGGTGTTTAACGAAGATAAGTTCCAGCTCATGCGCTATGGAAAAAATGAAAATATAAAAACGGAAACCACGTACAAAACTCAGGCAAATCATAACATAGAACGAAAAGGCAATGTAAAGGATCTGGGTGTACTCATGTCGGAAGACCTAACCTTTAAAGAACACAATAAAGTTGCCGTCACAACTGCAAGAAAAATGACAGGTTGGATAACAAGAACTTTTCACACTAGAGATGCTATACCGATGATGATACTTTTCACTTGATACTTTGATACTTGAGTACTGCTGCACAATGACAGCACCTTTCAAAGCTGGAGAAATTGCTGACCTGGAGAGCGTGCAGAGATCCTTTACTGCTAGAATCCACTCAGTAAAACATCTAAACTATTGGGACCGACTAAAGAGCCTAAAACTGTACTCCCTTGAGCGCAGGCGGGAGAGGTACATAATAATTTACACGTGGAAAATATTAGAGGGGCTGGTCCCAAACCTGCACACAGAAATAACATCACATGAGACCAGAAGACATGGCAGGATGTGCAGAATACCCCAGTTGAAAAACAGAGGTGCAACTGGTACTCTAAGAGAGAACTCTATCAACATCAGAGGTCCGAGACTGTTCAACACGCTTCCACAACACATAAGGGGCATAACTGGCCGACCCCTCACAGTGTTCAAGAGAGAACTGGATAAGCACCTCCAAAGGATACCTGATCAACCAGGCTGTGACTCATACGTCAGGCTGCGAGCAGCCGCGTCCAACAGCCTGGTTGATCAGTCCGGCAACCAGGAGGCCTGGTCAACGACCGGGCCGCGGGGACGCTAAGCCCCGGAAGCACCTCAAGGTAACCTCAAGGTATAGTATATGTGTGGCCATGGTGTATGTGTTGACATAGTGTATCTGTGGTCATGGTGTATGTGTGGCCATGGTGTATGTGTTGCCATGGTGTATGGGTGGTCAAAGTGTGTCGCCGTGATGTACGGCCATGGTGTATGAGTTGCCATAGTGTTTGTGTGGCCATAGTGTATGTGTGGCCATGGTGTATGTGTGGCTATGGTGTATGTGTGGCCATGGTTTATGTGTTGCCATGGTGTATGTGTTACCATGGTGTATGTGTGGCCATGGTGTATGTGTGGCCATGGTTTATGTGTGGCCATGGTGTATGTGTTTTCATGGCGTATGTGTGGCCAAGGAATGTGTGGCCATGATATATGGTGGCCAAGGTAAATGTGTGGCCATGGTATATGGTGGCCAATGTATATGTGTGGCCATGATATATGATGGGCAAGGTATATGAGTGGCCAAGGTATATATGTGGCCAAGGTATATGTGTAGCCATGGTGTATGGTGGCCAAGGTATATGTGTGGCCAAGGTATATTTGTGACCATGGTATATTGTGGCCAAGGTATATGTGTGGCCATACTATATGGTGGCCAAGGTATATGTGTGGCCAAACTATATGTGGGCCATGGTGTATGTGTGGCCAAGGTATATGTATGACCATGGTATATGTGTGACCATGGTATATGTTTAGATATGGTATATGTGTAACCATGGTATATGGTGGCTGTTATATATTTGTGGGCTGCTATGGGGGATCTAGTATTATGGAGCAGGGTCAGCAGTTAGAATCAAGGTGTAACGGGGTAGTGACACAATTAGGCCTGGCCCCCAAGGAACATGGGTTCCTGTTTATACTTTAAGGTTTTACAACAGTTCCGTCGTCTGGGATACAATCAATTACGCCACTACAACAGGAGTAATGGATACACCTCAAAAATTACTTATTTATTAAACCCTCTTAACAACCCCCCATATACATTCACACCAATGACAATAATTACTTTACCACACTATCTTACATTAACTACCATGGTCCATATAGGCAGGATACAAGGCTTACACTTGGGACAAGCTAGGGTAAAGTCTACTAGGCAAGGGACACTAGCAAGTACTCTAGGTAGCATGGTACCACTGGAGAAGAACGTGGTTCCACTGAATCCCCTTTAGAGTAAATTAGCAATATAAACACTAGCGATACCCTATACACATTACTACACACTTATGCCAGAAAACGAGAATGCAGCACTACTTAACTTTGTAAACTAGACACAGGATAAGGTAAGGGAGAGAAGTAGGAGGAAGGGGAGAGGGATGCAGAGCAACACAGTAGAGTTGTTGACACCACGCCGCCAGCCAGAAAAGAGCCCTTCAGCCTCCAGTCCCAGAGCTCCCGAGGTGTGTGGTGCCAGGAAGAGCCCAATTGATCGTGCAGCTTATACACATTACAAATTTTCACCGATGTACAATATTGTTTACTTTACTCGTTCTAAGGATAGTTAATAATTACTACAATGTTATACTTAATCCACAACAAGCTCAAGAGTCTGAATGCTCTGTGAGAAACAAGATTCTTCTTACGTCTGGCGTGGAAGATAGGAATGCACATCGACAAGCGCACAAAATAACGTAAGGTAAATTATGTGTGGCCCATGGTATATGTGTGGCCATTGTATATGTGTGGCCATGGTATATGATGGCCATTGTATGTGTTGCCATGGTATATGTGTGACCATGGTATATGTGTAGATAAGGTATATGTGTGGCAATGGTATATGGTGGTCATGGTATATGTGTGGCCATGGTATATGTGTGGTCATAGTGTGTGGCCATGGTATATGTATAGCCATGGTGTTTGGTGGCCATGGTATATGTGAGGCAATTGTATATGTGTGGGCATGGTATATGTGTGGCCATGTTATATGTGTGGCCATGGTATATGTGTGGCCATGGTATGTGTATGTCCATGGTATATGTGTGGCTATGAAATATGTGGCCATGGTATATGTGGCCATGGTATATGTGTAGCCATGGTATATGTGGATATGGTATATGTGGCCATGGTATATGTGTGGCCATGGTATATGTGAGGCCATTGTATATGTGTGGCTATGGTATATGTGTGGCTATTATATATGTGTGGCCATGGTACATGTGTAGCCATGTTGTATGTGTTGCCATGTTGTATGTGTTGCCATGGTGTATATGTTGCCATGGTGTATGTGTGGCTATGGGGTATGTGTGGCTATGGTATATGGTGGCCATGGTATATGTGTGGCTATGGTATATGTGTTGCCATGGTATATGTGTGGGCCAAAGTATATGTGTGGCATGGTATATGTGTGGCCAAGGTATTCGTGTGGCCATGGTGTATGTGTGGCTATGGAATATGTGCCCAAGGTATATGTGTGGCCATGGTATATGTGTGGCCATGGTACATGTGTGGCCTTGGTGTATGTGTTGCCATGGTATATGTGTTGCCATGGGGTATGTATGGCTATGGTATATGGTGGCCATGGTATATGTGTGACCATAGTATATGCGTGGCCATGGTATATGTGTGGCCATGGTATATGTGTGGCCATGGTATAAGTGTGGCCATGGTACATGTGTGGCCATGTTGTATGTGTGGCCATGTTGTATGTGTTGCCATGGTGTATATGTTGCCATGGTGTATGTGTGTGCTATGGGGTATGTGTGGCTATGGTATATTGTGGCCATTGTATATGCGAGGCCATGGTGTATGTGTGCCTATAGTAAATGTGTGGGAATGGTATATGTGTGGCTATGGTAAATGTTTGGCAATGGTATATGTGTGGATATGGTATATGTGTGGCCATGGTATATGTGTGGCCATGGTATACGTGTGGCAATAGTATATATGTGTGGCCATTGTATATGTGTGGCCATGGTATATGGTGGCCATGGTATATATGTGGCCATGGTATATGTGTGGCCATTGTATATGTGTGGCCATTGTATATGTGTGCCCATGGTATATGTGTGGCCATTGTATATGTATAGCCATGGTATATGTGTGGCCATGGAATGTGTGGCCATGGTATATGTGTGACCATGGTATATGTGTGGCCATAGTATATGTGCGACCATGGTATATGTGTGGCCATGGTATATGTGTGGCCATGGTATATGTGTGACCAGGGGAGCCGGTCGGCCGAGCGGACAGCACGCTGGAATTGTGATCCTGTGGTCCCGGGTTCGATTCCAGGCGCCGGCGAGAAACATTGGGCAGAGTTTCCTTCACCCTATGCTCCTGTTACCTAGCAGTATAATAGGTACCTGGGTGTTAGTCAGCTGTCACGGGCTGCTTCCTGGGGGTGGAGGCCTGGTCGAGGACCGGGCCGCGGGGACACTAAAAAGCCCCGAAATCATCTCAAGATAACCTCATCTCAAGAAGATGGTATATGTGTGGCCATGGTATATGTGTGACCATGGTATATGTGTGGCCATGGTATATGTGTGACCATGGTATATGTGTGGCCATGGTGTATGTGTGACCATGGTATATGTGTAACCATGGTATATGTGTGACCATGGTATAATTGTGGCCATGGTATATGTGTGACCATGGTATATGTGTGACCATGGTATATGTGTGACCATGGTATATGTGTGGCCATGGTATATGTGTGACCATGGTATATGTGTGACCATGGTATATATGTGACCATGGTATATGTGTGACCATGGTATATGTGTGGGGGGACACACAAGGGGTGCTGTGAGCGGCTACAAAGCAAGACAACAACAATATTTCTTGAAAGAACATAATATTATTATCCCTATAAATAATTAGAGATAAGTTTTTTTAAGTATTGAGATAATTTGGTTAATTGAAGCCTAAACTTGAATAAAGTGTAATAGTGACTCAAGGTGTTGTATACATATGCGTGGAAGATGATCCCAGTAGTTGTTGTACCAGAGGGACGAGGAGCGGCCATATTGTTGTACCAGACGGACGAGGAGCGGCCATATTGTTGAACCAGACGGGCGAGGAGCGGCCATATTGTTGTTCCAGACGGACGAGGAGCGGCCATATTTTTGTACCAGGCGGACGAGGAGCGGCCATATTGTTGTACCAGACGGACGAGGAGCGGCCATATTGTTGTACCAGACGGACGAGGAGCGGCCATATTGTTGTTCCAGACGGACGAGGAGCGGCCATATTGTTGTTCCAGACGGACGAGGAGCGGCCATATTGTTGTATCAGACGGGCGAGGAGCGGCCATATTGTTGTTCCAGACGGACGAGGAGCGGCCATATTGTTGTACCAGGCGGACGAGGAGCTGCCATATTGTTGTACCAGACGGACGAGGAGCGGCCATATTGTTGTACTAGACGGACGAGGAGTGGCCATATTGTCGACCACATGTTGAGGGTTGCCCACTCCCTCGACAAGCATGGTACTCAACCTATTAATTACTAAGTATGATTTAGGCAGTCCAGTGATTAGTAATAAATTAAAAGTTTGATCAGAACTTAATATCTATAAAATCTTAACCTAAGCTCAAAAACAAGTTGGACGTTTTCAAATTTGTTAAGTAATGAAATTTAACTAACACGTTTGTCAAGGAGCCAAATCAAATAACTCTTAATACAGTCAACTCAAACAAACAACAAACTCAATTTTCCCACAAATATTCTCCAGCTTCGTCTTGGGCGAGATAAGACACCACGGCAAGAGCCACATGCTCCAGGACTGTCCTGATATATGCAATATTCAAGGTTCTGATAGATACTTTACACAAGTTCCTAAAGGAAGTTCTGATAATAGCAAGTCTTGCATAGTGCGCAGATATTGTATTAATATTGGCTTCAAGATACAGGTTTGGTGAGATATAAACTAATAAAAGCTTCTCCTCTCTGTTTCATGAGGGCCCTCGTCTGGCATTTGGCACCTTATTTCAGGTCTAATACCTTGTTTTTAATCAGGCTCCACCTTGATTCATGTCTTAAAGTTTACTTGAGTTAAACTCTAGGAGTCTTTTGTATGACCATATGGCCATTCTTTCAGCCTCTTGCTGTGTTCTTTTCCCTTAATCCTTTTCATAACTGTTGCATCAGCAAACATTGAGAGGGATGAGTCTATTCCCTCTGTGAGTAATACCTTACGGAATACCTTTACGATATATGGGACAAGAGCAGACAGCTTCCTTGGCGGCAGCATCCGCACGCTCATTTAAAGACACACCAATATGGCTGGGAACCCAACAAAACTCAACCGACTTAAATTTACTGTGAACGAGAAAGAGCCAATGCTGGATCTCGACAACTACTGGATGAACCGGATTAAAGGACCCGAGAGCCATGAGGGCACTATGAGAGTCAACAACAACTACAAAGGAAGACTGACAACGAGAAAGCAGGAGACGAAGAGCATAGAGAATAGCATAAAGCTCCGCTGTAAAGATGCTAGTCTCCAGAGGTAAGCGACACATATAAGTGCGATCAGGAAAAAAAACAGAGTAGCCAACACCGTCCGCAGACTTAGACCCATCGGTGAAGACACAAACGGAGCGGGAGTGAGAAGAAAAGTGCTCAAGGAAAAGGCGTTTTAGAACCGTAGGAGGGGTAAAAGCTTTAGTGATACGGGTCAAGGATGTACAAAACCGCGGCAGAGGGACTCTCCACGGGGGCAAAGAAGGAACAACACGAGGAGAAACATTAGAAATTCGAACGGAAAGAGAGTCCTGTAGGCGAGATAACCGGACAGAAAGAGGGAGGTGGTGAAGAGGAACAGGAACCGCAGGAGAGGTAAAAGTTAAAGCACGACAGAGGCGAGAGGAAGGATGTTGTAAGGAACGAGCAAGATAACGAAGACACTAGCGATCACGGCGGTCATGGAGAGACAGGAAGCCAGTGTCAACATACAAGCTAAGGACGGGAGTCGAACGAAAGGCACCAGAACTGAGGCGCAACCCAGTATGGTGCAAAGCATCAATACGGCGAAGAGTAGAAGGAGAAGCAGACGAGTAAGCAGGGCAACCATAATCGAGCTTAGACAGGACGAGAGAGGAATGTAAAGCAAGGAGAGTGCACCTATCTGCCCCCCAAGAAGTATGGGACAAGACCCGAAGGAGGGTAAGGGCCTTAGAGCACTCAACACGGAGGTAAGAGATATGGGGAGACCAAGATAAACGAGTGTCAAGGAATAACCCCAAAAGCTTCGCGGAATCTTTGTACTCAAGGGGATGACCATAAAGTGACAAAGAGGGACGAACAACGACCCGTTTCCGCGTAAAAATCATGGCACAAGTCTTAGAAGTAGAGAACTTGAAGCCATGATCGGTGGCCCAAGATGACACGACATCAATTGCAAGTTGAAGCCGGCGCTGAAGGAGAGGCGAATCATCACCCTGACAGCAAAGGGTAAGATCATCGACATAGAGAGCGGAGAAGACACCTGAAGGAAGAGAGGAAAGAAGACCATTGAGGGCAACCAGAAAAAGAGTAGTGCTCAGAACACTACCCTGGGGCACACCTTCGTATTGCTGAAAAGAGGCAGAGAGAGCGGTACCAAGGCGCACCCGAAATGAACGACGAGAGAGGAAGCTGCGGAGAAAGAGAGGGAGACGACCACGAAGGCCAAAAGAATGAAGTTGAGATAGAATATGATACCGCCAAGTGGTGTCGTAAGCCTTTTCCAGGTCAAAAAGGACGGCAACAACGGAGGTCTTCGCAGCAAAAGCAGTACGAATATAGACCTCCAAGTTCACAAGGACATCTGTCGTGCTGCGGCAATTGCGGAAACCAAATTGAGAAGGGAAGAGGAGGTGATGGTGTTCCAGGAACCACATCAGACGAACGTTAACCATACGTTCAAAGAGTTTGCAGACACAACTTGTGAGGGCAATAGGGCGAAAGTCCTTAGGGGAAGTACCCAGAGACCCCGGTTTGCGAAAAGGGAGGACAACGGCATCGAGCCAGTCCTCAGGGACTGACGACGACTCCCAGATCCGATTATACAGACTCAGTAAATACTGAAACGTGCACGGAGGGAGATGGCGAAGCATCTCATAATGAATACCATCGGAGCCCACCGCCGTAGAACCGCAGAGGGCCAGGGCAGAACGAAGTACAGAGAGAGAGAAGGGATCATTATAGGGAAGCTGAAGACGGGTGCAGAAATCTAAAGGACGAGACTCAAGGACAGGTTTACGAAGAAGGAAAGATTGGGGAAGATAAAGACCAGAGCTAACAGAAGAAAAGTGGGAACCCAGTACAGAAGCGACCTGCAACGGGTCCGCCACAAGAGTATCATGGAGGTGAAGGACCGGTGTAACATCGGGAACGAACTTACCAGCTATCATGCGGATACGCTTCCAGATCTGGGTCAGAGGAGTTTCCGATGTAATTGATGAGACATAAGATGCCCAACATTCACGTTTAGCCATATGGATGGCCCTACGGGCCACCGCACTCGCTTTCCGAAAGAAAAGAAAAGAATCGGTCGTCTGCCTACGGCGGTGCCTCGTCCAGGCTGCACGCTTACAGCGGACAGCCCGAGCACAGTCTGCATTCCACCAGGGAATGCACTTCCGTGGACCCCGAGAGGAAGAGCGAGGAATAGAGCGGAGGGCAGTGTTGAAGACAGTGTCATGAAAAAGGAGGAGAGCGCGAGAGAGAGGCAGAAGGGAGAGGTCAGAGAGAGCAGCACTGAGGGTAAATAGGGTCCAGTCCGCCTTAGCAAACTGGCAACTAGGGAAAGAGAGGGAAGGGCGAAAAGAGAAAAAGGGAACAAGGATGGGGAAATGATCACTTCCATGGAGGTCATCAAGAACCTGCCACGTGAAATCTAAGTAAAGAGAAGAAGAGCAGAGAGGAAGATCAAGACAAGAAAGGGTGCGAGTCCGAGAGTCCAAATGATTGGGCTCACCAGAATTCAGAAGAGACAGGGAAGAAGCGAGGAGAAACTGCTCAAGAAGGCGACCCCGGGTATTCGTCAGAACATCACCCCAAAGAGAATGACGACAATTGAAGTCACCCAGCAGGAGTACAGGCTCCGGCAAGGAGTCTAGGAGGTGTTTCAAATCAGGAAGAGAAAGTGGGACACTTGGGGGGAGATAAATGGAACAAACTGTGTACCATTTTCCCCAAAGATACGAGCAGCAGAACAATGGAGAAGCGAAAGAAAAAGTAAAGGAACAAAGGGAACATCAGCACGGATCAAGAGAGCAGAAGAATTAGAAGCCCCAGCAATGACTGGGGGGGGGGGAGAAAGGAATAGCCACTAAAACGACCAGGATGAGCACCAAGCATCGGTTCCTGGAGACAGACACAAAGGGGCAAAAACCGCGAAATCAGAAGTTGGAGTTCGAGGAAATTGGCGTAATAACCTCGAACGTTCCATTGAAGAATGGACAACGACGAGAAGAGAAAGGACAAAAACAGAGAACAAGGAAGAAACAAAGGCGAAAGAGCAACAGAGCACGTTAAAGAATATCAGGGTCGGGATCAGGGTCAGCAAAGTCAGGGTTTGGGGGCATGGGTAAACTGAGCAAAGACGGAGGGAAGGAAACGGGAGAACAGATCAGAGGTGGGCGGGCAGGGTCCAGAGGAGGAAGAGGGGGAGACAACGGAGAGGAGCAGTCAAAGACAGCAGCAGGAAGAGGGGGAGTAGAAAGAGGGGAGCGCACCCCAGCAAGAGCAGCAACCGAAAGGGAAGCAGGGGCCAAAGAAACCTCCATAGCAGGAACAGGGGGCTCAATCACTGAAACGTGAGGGGAAGGAGCAACAGAGCCAGAAGTAGGAGCTGAGGAAGAAAGCGAAGCCTTCTTACCCGCCGGGGAGGAGGAAGGAGAGGAGCCAGGCTTACGCTTCTGACTTAAAGAGACTGGTGTCCCAGCAACTACGTACCGGGCAACGGATTCCAGTGTCTCAACAGGCGAAGCTGAACGAGAGCACACACGACGGCCGTTAGGAGAGCGATTGACATCCGCCTGCACCGACAGGCAGCGGGGAGAGCTGATAGATGGAGGAAGAGGATGGGAAGGAGGATCGGAGGGGGACGAGGAAGAAGACACAGGAGACATGACAGACCGGGTAGAAAGAAGGGAAACCCCAGACAGAGGACCAGGAGGGGGACCCCTCGGGACAGAACACAAAGGAACAGAGAGGGGGCAGTGGGCATATCAGGGTTCAAGGCCCGGAAACGGTTGTGAGTCTGAGGAAGGCGGGAAGGACGAGGAGAGGAAGAGCGCAACACGCGAGCATAAGAAATGTTAGTATAAGGCGGGAGCCGGCGAACCTGGCGTCTCGCCTCAGGAAAAGATAAACGCTCCCGGTGCTTCAGGTTGAGGACGGCTGCCTCAAGCTTGTAATGGACACAGGCACGGGAGAAGGTAGGATGGGCCTCACCGCAGTTGAGGCAGCGAGCTTGGGGAGAAGTGCACTCCGATTTAGAGTGACCTTCACCCCCACACAAAGGACAGAGAGAGACAGTCCCAGAGCAGCGGAGGGCACCAAGCCCAAACCTCCAGCACTTGTTACAAAGTCGAGGAGAAGGAATATACTCCTGGACAGAGCACCTAGCACCAGCAAGAATGACAGACGATGGAAGGGTCCTACCATCAAAGGTGATCTTCACAACGCGAAGGGGTTGACGGCGACGACCACGAGGGGGTCGAGTAAACCTGGAGGGCAGAATGGCCTTGGGCATCAAGGATATGCCGAATATCATCGTGGCAATCCTGCAGATTCTGAACACCGGTTGCAACATTGGGTGGGAGGAGAATAGTGTTGGAAATTTCCAACACTAATACAATACTGTTGTAATATTATTAATTATTACTAAAATCTACTAATTACTGTAGTAACTAAAATTAACTAACAGTAGTGTTTATTTGAACTAATAATTGTATCTGTACAATAATGCTGGAATTCTTACGTAACCAAACGCCAGTATTGCGTCAGATTCTACCAAGTTAAACACATTTATATCCAGTGTGTTCAAGAATTGAGTGTGATTCTCTAAAAACATCAGTATTCCGTGTGATAATTATTTACCGATAACATAACTCCCAAATAATGCCAAATCGAGAGTTTTTAGTTATAATTGTTATTAGGTAATAAATTTACCGTCACGCGTGAATGCCATGGAGAAAACTAAAATCATCTTCATTTCTCGTTTACCATCGTAAGACGAGAAAATAATAATATTTAGCTCCTAGAATTACAACCCAGTCTTTATCAAAGCATTTTAGCCACAACTGCGCGAAATAATATTATTCGTGATAAATAATTTCTGTGGCGAATGCGAGACGCCGGGGAGAGGGAGAAGCCGTTGTGGTGGTAGACGCCAGCTCGAGGAGAAGTCGCCAGTGTGCGGCGTGAAGACTTGTTGCGGAATTGAGCAACTCGTTTGGTGTCAGAGTCTAGGATACGTTGTGGTGAATTGTCAGCAAGATTTAACCTGACATTCAGCCCAGAACTAGTTAATTTGTTCTGCGTGTTCCATCGTGACTGGCCAAATAAGCGCGTCGACATCCAAGCCAAACTAGCCACCACGTGTTTGCCATTGTGACGCTAGAGCCTGGGACGCGAGTTTCGGCAAGCTTCAACTTATACAGTGCCCTATTAGCTAAGTACTTATATAACTCCCTTTTGATGCATCATTAGAGATTGTATATAGCAGGGTAGCTTGTCGTCACGTCGAGCGACATAAATAAACCACATGTTAGTATTCTAAATTAATTTTATTCCCAATTTCTTGAATACAGATATTTAGTAGCCTAGTACATTGCTACGTAATATCCCTTAATTTACAGCTCGCGTGTGAGGAATTCCACGAGCTGTTACTTTACCCGTGTTATTCACCTCCCAGTGTTCTACGAGGAATTCCGGAGATCCCAAGGATGATTCGTAACTGATGTCTTTGAAAACGTCTTCAAGCTAAGACTTTTCGCATTTCTTTGATTATTCAAATTATCAGTATTTTAATTATCATTTATAGAGTACTGAGCACTGGAGATAATACTTGTTTATTATAATGATTAATTTCTGATATTCATGATCTATATGCTTATTGGTGACAAATTTCTATTGATTCTCTAATTGGTCTTAAGATTAGGTTATTACACAATGAACTGGTGTACGAACCACACTAGCTCCTAGACATATATGAAGTTCTAGCAATAACCCCCCAATGTAGGTGTTTGAGGCTTTGATTCAAGTAAATTATTTATACAGCCCATTAATTATTCAAGTGATTATATTTCCTAATATTTATCCATAGTCACTGGTTCTTACAGGAATTTCTAATGATCACATTTTATTAGTTTCCCTCTTTACTATAAAAGCGGGTGGTCCTTCGTAATTGATTTCATTACTTTAATAATTAAATAAATAGAGTCAAGCCCCGAATGTCCCACAAATAGTGCCAACACTGGCATTCATCTGAACGTTCTTGGAGACCCGAACAGGGATCTCGCCAAGGCAAGATAAGGCAGCCAAGCGGGAAGCTGCATCCTGAGAAGGAGCAGCAACGACACGTGTACCGAGACGAGTGAGGTTGAAAGTAACAGACGCATCCACAGAATCTACAAGATGCCGATGGAGGGAGAAATCGTCAGGAGGTGCAGAATCAAGAGGGAGGAGATCAAAGTATTTGGGCCATGAAGCAGGACTAAACAAGGCCTGATACGCATCAGCACGGGAAGGAATCGAGCGAGTGCGGCTGGGGCGCGAACGGCGTTGAGAGAGAGAGGGGTCAAAAGGCGCAATAGTCAAAACGAGAGACTTAGCCGCACCAGGGGATGAAGTGGTCACCACTGGGGGCTGGAGGCTCGACCCAACCACAGAGGAGGAAGGGGAGCTGGGGGAAGAAGTCAGGACGGTCAAAGGAGGAGCAAGGTCGGGGCCCAACGCAGCGGGAGCTACAGAGCCTGGTCTTCCAATACAGGCCGACTCGGGGGCTTGGTCGCCCACCCCACGAGCCTGAGAGGGTAAAACGGAAACATTCATCGATATAGAGACGAAGAGAAAGAAATTCATCCACGAATGTGCCCCCATACCTACCACGGAGCCACAATTAGAGGCAGGACACCCAACAGGAAGCTATCGCCGATCATGCCGGGGCCCCCTAGGGGTGCGTCGTGAATATACGCCCCACAAACGCCACCTTAAGAACCGTCAGTCCGTCGAGATCGGGTTCAGAGACGAAAGGGGGATTGACAATAAAAGGTTCCCCTTGCTCGAGACGTCAGGTACAACAGTTCTACGGGTGGAAGAGTATGCCTCCCCCAAGCACCCGGGCGTCAAAATAGAAGAAGTCCAAAGAAATAATCCAAAACAAGCAAAAGGTCGGCAGGAAACGACAAGCAGATAGGAGAAGAGGGGGAGAAAAACGAAACATAATGAAAAGGAAAAGCAATCCGGCATAATTAGAGAAGACAGCAGCAGGAGTGCACGGCCATAAAAGGACAGAGGACTGTCTCGCGGAGCATCACACTTCGGCAGGCGACCACGAAGCCCCCTCACGACGCCAACGGGCCGGATGGGGAGGGGGCCTTTGGGACGAGATGAGCCTGTTTACTGCCTCCTGACTCTTTTGGGTAACCTAGTCCATCATATCTTGTACAGACTTAGATCTGAGGTCTGTGTCCCAAGATATTTCCCTTAGTAAACTTCTCATCTCCTCATGGTTCCCCTTTTGGTATGCCAGTCTTTGTTTCCTAGTTCTTTTTTGGGGAAGATAATTCCTAGCTCTACCAGGAACTCAAAGTTCAATGCACTGTGGTCGCTCATTCCCAAGGGTGCTTCCATCTTAACTTCCCTTATATCGCACTCATTTAGGGTAAATATCAGACCGAGCATGGCTGGTTCATCTTCTCTTCTTATTCTTGTTGGTTCCTTGATGTGCTGGCTTAGAAAGTGTCTTGTTACCACGTCCAGCAACTTTGCTCCCCATATTTCTGGTCCACCATGCGGATCTCTGATCTCCCAATCTATCTTCCCGTGGTTGAAGTCTTCCATGATTAGTAGTCCAGATCCATTCCTGCTAGCAACAAAAGCCGCTCTCTATTATGTTAATGGTGGCCATGTTGTTTCTATCATATTTCTGCCTGGGTCTTCTGTCATTTGGTGGTGATTTATATATGACTCCAACTACAATTTTTTGTCCTCCATTTGTTATGGTACCTGTTATGTAGTGGCTGAAATTTTCACAGCCCTGAATAACTATCTCCTCAAAATCCCATCCCTCTCTTATCAGCAGAGCTACACCACCACCGCCTATTCCTTCTCTCTCTTTCCTTATAACATAATATTCCTGTGAGAACACTGCATTTGTTATGGTTTTCGTTAGCTTTGTCTCTGAGTGCTAGTATGTCTGGATTTTCTTCTAGTACCAACTCTCTACACTCATTTGCTTTATTTGTAATTCCATCTATGTTTGTGTACATAGAGAGAGAGACAGAGAGAGAGACAGAGAGACAGTGAGACAGTGAGAGAGAGAGAGAGAGAGAGAGAGAGAGAGAGAGAGAGAGAGAGAGAGAGAGAGAGAGAGAGAGAGACAGAGAGAGACAGAGAGAGACAGAGAGAGACAGAGAGAGAGAGAGAGAGAGAGAGAGAGAGAGAGAGAGAGAGAGAGAGAGAGAGAGAGAGAGAGAGAGAGAGACAGAGACACAGAGACACAGAGACACAGAGACACAGAGAGAGAGAGAGACAGAGAGAGAGAGACAGACAGAGAGAGAGAGACAGACAGAC